>NC_053389.1:168344289-168644289 GCF_905171765.1 Bufo bufo | reverse complement strand
AACAGTGCCATCCACAGATCCCGCCTCCCCTAAACAGTGCCATCCACAGATCCCCGCTCCCCTAAACAGTGCCATCCACAGATCCCGCCTCCCCTAAACAGTGCCATCCACAGATCCCCCCTCCCCTAAACAGTGCCATCCACAGATCCCCCCCTCCCCTAAACAGTGCCATCCACAGATCCCCGCTCCACTAAACAGTGCCATCCACAGATCCCCCCTCCCCTAAACAGTGCCATCCACAGATCCCCCCTCCCCTAAACAGTGGGGGGGATCTGTGGATGGCACTGTTTAGGGGGGATCTGTGGATGGCACTGTTTAGGGGAGGGGGGATCTGTGGATGGCACTGTTTAGGGGAGGGGGGGATCTGTGGATGGCACTGTTTAGGGGAGGGGGGATCTGTGGATGGCACTGTTTAGGGGAGGAGGGATCTGTGGATAGCACTGTTTAGGTGGGAGATCTGTGGATGGCACTGTTTAGGGGAGGGGGATCTGTGGATGGCACTGTTTAGGGGAGGGGGATCTGTGGATGGCACTGTTTAGGGGAGGGGGGATCTGTGGATGGCACTGTTTAGGGGAGGAGGGATCTGTGGATAGCACTGTTTAGGGGGGAGATCTGTGGATGGCACTGTTTAGGGGAGGGGGATCTGTGGATGGCACTGTTTAGGGGGGGGGGATCTGTGGATGTCTTTGTGATTAATTACTCTTCTTTAATTATGTTCAATTTGTAGCAATAAAATACATCCTGCATATCAGATATTTACATTACAATTCATAACAGTAGCAAAATAAGTTATGACGTAGCAAGGAAAAAAATGTAATGGTTGGGGGTCACCACAACATGAGGAACTGTATTAAGGGGTCACGGCTTTAGAAAGGTTGAGAACCACTGGTCTAGTGTATGCCATATATTTGCCATACACTCCACCGCTGCATTATCTGCTCCATCCATAACTCTCATTATTTGGTTCTGGTCTTCTACCAGTGTTGGGATATGCTATATATATATATATATATATATATATATATATATATATATATATATATATATATAATTTATTTATTTTGTTTGTTTTAGCAACGTTCTGTTGTTGTGCGACTCATCCCTACTGAAGGTCGTGGAGGTATACGATTACCAAGAGACATAGTTAGTACTTGTGATTTCTATAGGTGAAGTCCAGTTCTGTAGTCTTATGCAAATATGGCAACATCATACTTTATTTTAAACGCAATGAAGGTATTGATTAATTTTAGCTTTAAACTTGTGTTCTTTTTGAACCTGCACTACAGATAAGCTCCTGCAGCACTCCTCTTTCTCTGGGAGTTCCCACTGTGTTAGCTCAAGGGTGGCAAAAAGAAAGTGGACCACATAGAACTTCCACCACAGAAATTTTCCATGTTAGAATAGAACCAGGAATAAGGGTTACTAAGAAAAAAAATATATAAATATGTATGCAACATTAACTTGGTTAATAAGTATCCTGTTAACTTAGAATTTGCAGTGAGGGGTTTGAGGTTATTACGGTTTTATTTGACTTTTACACTTGAAGTCATTGCTTTTGAATACACGGATTAACAAAGGGCATGAAAAGGCAGGGGAAATCACTTTATACTTCCTTAAAGGGTTTCTGTCACCCCGCAAAACTCATTATATTTTTTTTGGATAGTTAGATTCCTCATAGTGCGATATAGCAGAATATAATGCTCTTACTTTCATGCGGCCGATTCTTTATAAAACGAACTTTTATAATATGTAAATGAGGGCTCTACCAGCAAGTAGGGCGTCTACTTGCTGGTAGCTGCTGCAGAAATCCGCCCCCTCGCCGTGTTGATTGACAGGGCCAGCCGGGATCTCCTCCTCTGGCCGGCCCTGTCAGTAATTCAAAAATCGCGCGCCTCGCGTCATTCGGCGCAGGCGCTCTGAGATGAGGAGGCTCGTATCCTCAGCACTCCCTCAGTGCGCCTTTCGGTGATGTCATCGGCGCAGGCGCACTGAGGGAGTGCTGAGGATACGAGCCTCCTCATCTCAGAGCGCCTGCGCCGAATGACGCGAGGCGCGCGATTTTTGAATTACTGACAGGGCCGGCCGGAGGAGGAGATCACGGCTGGCCCTGTCAATCAACACGGCGAGGGGGCGGATTGCTGCTGCGGCTACCAGCAAGTAGACGCCCTACTTGCTGGTAGAGCCCTCATTTACATATTATAAAAGTTTGTTTTATAAAGAATCGGCCGCATGAAAGTAAGTAAGAGCATTATATTCTGCTATATCGCATTATGAGGAATCTAACTATCCAAAAAAAAAAAAATGTTTTGCGGGGTGACAGAAACCCTTTAAGTCCCAGCATAAACATATATGTATTCTTTTAATCCTTAGCACATACAGCCATTTTTCCTACACCACACATTTAATTTAAACCTTTGCTGAATCAACATTGGCATACTGGGGATTTGCATAAATGAGCCTTTACAAGAGGAGAGCGTCAATGGGGCAGGAAAGATGTAAAAAGGCATGTAAAAAGTTGCAGCTTCCCAGTCAATGAACACAAGATACTTTAGGTCGATCTGCAGTGATTTTTATGGGATCCACTAACAAACAGTGCTTAGAGGAACCCTGTCAACATCTTCTGTCAAAAAAAAAAAAGAAAGGATCCAGCTGGATTTTGCCAGTCTCCACCTCTTCCCATTGACATAATACAGGTGAAACTTTAAAAATTGTATTATCGTGCAAAAGTTCATTTATTTCAGTAATGCAACTTAAAAGGTGAAACTAATATATAAGATAGACTCATTATATGCAAAGCGAGATATTTCAAGCCTTTATTAGTTATAATTTGGATGATTGGAGTTTCATAAGCTGTAAGCCATAAAGTCTCAATTTTGAGGTACCCTTTGCTCAGGGGGTGTGGATTAATTAGCTGACTAGAGGGTGACACTTTGAGCCTAGAATATTGAACCTTTTCACAGTATTCTGATTTTAAGCTGCATAAATGCAATTCCTTTTAATTTGCATTACTGAAATAAATGGACTTTTGCACGATATTCAAATTTTTGGAGTTTCACCTGTATATTTAAAGGGGTTTTCCAATATTATTTAACTGATGACCTATCCCCTTGCTATTGTGCTGTGGCCATCTCACAGCTTTTTCTAGGCCAGTGACAACACGTTCATTGTTCACATGGCCTAGGTATCGCTCAGCCCCACTGAAGTGAACAGGGCTGAGCTGTGATACCAAACACAGCTGCTATACAGTGTTTAGTGAGCTGAGAGAAAGCTGCAGCATTACTGCGAGCGCCTGTGCCTTCTGAAACAGCTGGCTGGTAGGGTCCTGAGTGTTGGATCCCCACCGATCAGATACTGATAACCAATCCAGAGAATAGGTCATCAGTAGGGTTGAGCGGATACCTGGATGTTCGGATTCGGCCGAACTTCACAAAAAAGTTGGAGTCCGGGACCCGAACTTGACCCTGAACCCGAACCCCATTGAAGTCAATGGGGACCCAAACTTTTGAGCACTAAAATGGCTGTAAAAATGTCATTGAAAGGGCTAGAGGGCTGCAAATTGCATCAAAATGTAGTTAAGAGCATGGCAAGTGCTCTGCAAACACATTTGGATAGGGAAATGACTTTAAATAGCATAAAATAGGTAAAAATAAAAAATAATAATCTTGATCTAGGAGGACGAGGTCCATATGGAGTAGGAGGTTGAGGAGGCGGTGTAGGTGGAAGCGGCAGTGGAGGAGGAGGAGGTAGCTTTAAATGTATTTGTATTTTTTTAAATTAGGGTACACCCCAAAACATTGGGAAATATAACCTGTGATAACCCCCTCCAGTCATGCTAAACACATGTTCAGACAATACACTGGCTGCAGGGCAGGCCAGCACCTCCAAGGGGTAAAGGGCAAGCCTAGGCCATGTGCCCAATTTGGAGACCCAGAAGTTGCAGGGGCTGACCCCTGTCAGTCAGTTCATGTAGGCATGTGCACACATACTGCCCCACCATGTCGCACGTCCCCGTGATGTTCACAATCAAATTTGATATCTGCTCTATCAACTTTCGATGTTCTTTTATGCGCCTTCCATGGTGATCACGGGTGGCGGGGAATTAGGGTTCCAGGCCGGTGAGGGAGCCTGAGAAAGAGACCAGATCCAAGGGAGAAGGTCAATGGATGAAATTAAATGTGGGACAAAGTGGAAATGTGGGACAAAGTATTGAAGCATAAGCTTCCAAGTTAAGCAGGGGGCGTGCGGCAATTACCCACTCCCGACTCGGAGAGTTAGTGACGATAAATAACAATACAGGACTCTTAAGATGCCCTGTTATTGGAATGATTAATAAAAAATTATAGGGAATGTCACTGGGGTATTTTGGATTTGGAAACATTAGCCAGGAGAGGCCCTGCTGCCGCTTTGTTGACTCTAGATAACTTCTGCCTGATCTGTCCCTGTGACATCCACGATCCATTTGGATATTTTCTCTATCAACTTTTGATGTTCTTTTCTGAGCCTACCATGTTGATCACGGTTATCGGTGAATCAGGGCTCCACGCCGGAGAGGGAGCGTGAGAAAGGGAGACCTCATTCAAGGGAGGTCAATAGCTGCAATGGGATGAAGCAGAAATGTGGGACAAGTTTATTAAAGCAAATGAAAGGGCCAAGGATCAAATGAAAGGGCCAATTAAAAACAAATTAAAAAAATTTAAGTCCCTGTCACCTATGCAGAGCAGGGGTTTTTCATCGCCAGAAATGGGTTAATGTCACCCACCAATGGAACAGATTATATATTTTTTTATTTCAGTCCCTGTCACCTATGCAGAGCAGGGGTTTATTCACGGCAAAAATTGTAAAATGTGACCCAAGAATGTAACAGAAAAATTAGTGAAATTTATTAACCTGTCTACTAGGTAGTGCAGGGGTATATCACAGCCAAAAATTGGTGAATGTCACCCGAAAATGTAACAGAAAAATTTGTGAAATTTATTAAAGCTGTCAACTAGGTAGAGGAGGGGTATATCACATCCAAAAATTGGTGAATTTCACCCGAAAAAAATAGAACATGTCCTATTCTTGTCCGCAATTGCGGACAAGAATATGCATTTTCTATTAAGTGCTGGCAATGTGCGGTACACAAAATGCGGAACGCACATTGCCGGTGTCCGGATCAGCAACACACACACGGAAGTGTGAATGGACCCTAAATATAACAGATTAGATTCATATATAAACACCAACACATCGGCCCTGATGTCTAGGGAGGACTTAAGGCTCTATTAGACAGCTAGATTTAACAGGCGATTGTTGTGAAGGAGTCGCATCTATCTCGAGATAGGTGCGGGTCCCTATCTCAAACGGAGCCGACAAAGTGAAGGATGGCGCACTGCACATGCGTGACCACTCTCCATTCATTTCTATGGGACAGCATAAAATAGAGCGCTGGATCATAGAATTTAATGGGAGTGCACAGTGCTTGCGCGGCCACCGTGTCCATTAACTTCAATGGGGCAGATATAAAAAGCAGAGCCAGTGCTCAGCTATTTTCTGTGTCCCCATAGAAATGAATGGAGGGCGGCCACGCATGTGCAGTGCGCCATCCTTCACTTTGTCAGCTCAGTTTATGAGATAGGTGCGGGTCCAAGAGGTGGGCTGGGAATACCCCTTTAAGTCATGTCGCATTTGAAGACCCCCTGATGCATCTCTACAGTAGAAACTCCCAAAAAGTCATCCTATTTTGTTAACTACAGGATAAGTTGACAGTTTTATTGGTACTATGTTGAGATGTGTATGATTTTTGATTGCTCGATATTGAGCTTTTTGTGAGGCACGGTAAGTAAAAAAAAAAAAAAAAAGGCTATTCAGGCACGGTTTTAATTTTTTTGTTTTTAACGGCGTTCAGCTGACTGGATAGATCAGGGGGTATTGTTATACAGCAGATTGTTACGGATGTGACGATATCCATATGTTGCTCCTTCCCTTCTGCGCCCTGCAGAGTGCCTATATAAAAGTTTACGATCACATATGGGGCGTTTCTGTAAACTGCAGAATCAGGGTAATACATATTGAGTTTTGTTTGGCTGTTGACCCTTGCTGTCATACAGAAAAAAAAAAATTCGATTAAAATGGAAAACCTGCAAAAAAAAATAAAAAGTTACATTTTGAAATCTCTTCACTATTTTCCTTTAATTCTTGTAGAACACCTAAAGAGTTAACGAAGTTTGTAAACTCCTATTTGAATAACTTTGAGTGTAGTTTCTAAAATGTGGTCATTTATGTGAGCCCCACAAAGGGACTTCATAACTGAACTGGTCCTTTAAAAAAGGAGGAGTTTAATAAAAAAAAATTGCATCTAAAAAAATTCCAATCTATCCAACATCCCCCCCCCCCAAAAAAAAAAATTTAATTTTTTTTTAAAATATTCACAAAATGATGCCAACATAAAGTAGACCTATAGGAAATGTAAAATAACTATTTTATGAGGTATCAGAATATAGAGAGAATTATACATTTTGGATTTTAATTTAGTTATAAATAAAAAGGTGAAATATATTGGCTCAAAGTTACTACTGTCACGAAGTACAATGTTGTCATGAGAAAGCTATCTCAGCATACTTGGATAAGTAAGAGTTCCAAAATTATTACCACAAAGTGACACATCAGATTTGCAAAAAATGGCCTGGGCAGGAAGGTGAAAACTGGCCTGGGGTAGAATTGGTTAAAGGGAGAGTTTTATTTATTTATATAACCCCTTAAGGACCCTGCCATATTTCACTTTAAGGACCAGGCCATTTTTTGCAAATCTGACATGTGTCACTTTATGTGGTGATAACTTTAAAACTTTTACTTATCCAGGCCATTCTGAGATTGTTTTCTTGTCACATATTGTACTTCATGACAGTGGTAAAATTGAGTAAAACATTTTATTTATATAAAATATAGTTATTACTTTACATTCCCCATATGTCTACTACATGTTTGGATCATTTTGTGAACGCAATTTTATTTTTTGGGGACGTTAGAAGGCTTAAAAGTTTAGAAGCAAATGTATTGTGATATACCAATTTTATTTGAACAATAAAAAACGATTTGATTGAAAAAAAAAAAAAAGTTTAGAAGCAGATCTTGAAATTTTTCAGAAAAATTTCCAAAACCCACTTTTTAAGAACCACCCAAAAATGACCCCATTTTAAAAACTACACCCCTCAGAGTATTCAAAACTGATTTTACAAACTTTGTTTACCCTTTAGCTGTTCCACAAGAATTCATGGAAAATGGAGATGAAATTTCTGAATTTCACTTTTTTGGCAGATTTTCCATTTTAATAATTTTTTTCCCACTAACAAAGCAAGGGTCAACAACCAAAAAAAACAAAAGTTTTTTGCCCTGATTCTGTAGTTTACAGAAACACCCCATATGTGGTCGTAAACTGTACAGGCACACTGCATTGCGCAGAAGGAAAGGAACGCTATATGGTTTTTGGAAGGCAGATTTTGCTGGACAGTTTTTTTGACACCGTGTCCCATTTGAAGCCCCCTGATGCACCCCTAGAGTAGAAACTCCAAAAAAGTGACCCTATTTTGGAAACTACAGGATAAGGTGGCAGTTTTGTTGGTACTATTTTAGGGTACATATGATTTTTGGTTGCTCTATATTACACTTTTTGTGAGAAGGTAACAAAAAAAAAATAGCTGTTTTGGCACAGTTTTTATTTTTTGTTATTTACAAGATTCATCTGACAGGTTAGATCATGTGCCATTTTTAGAGCTCAAAAAAAAAAGCGATGTTTTAGTGTCTGCAGATTCTGAGCCATAGTTTTGGGGTTTTTTTACGCCGACCGCGGCTGTGCAGGGGTTAGGCTATCAGTGACTGCCGGACCGCTGATCGGGCGTGCGCAGCTCCTGCACCCGCCCGATCACCATGACGTACATGTACTTCTCTGGTCCTTAAGTCACGGCCAGAGATGACGTACATGTATGTCATGGGTCCTTAAGGGGTTTAAAATATAAGGGCCAGAACATGTTAAAAATAAAGCAGCTTTGCTCCCCTTCACCAATCCCCACCGTTGCTCTAGTACCCACTGCACTTCCTGTATTAGTGTGACATGCCGGAAATGGTAGGAAAGGCCCACTCTGCCATTCCCGTTTAAGAGACCAAAAAGGGATGTAAACGTTTCAAGGACTGCTTGAGAAATCACATTTACCTTTCACAAATTTAAAGGTTTGCAATATGAAACAATGTAGTTCCCATTGACTGTATGATTAACATTGTCCCCTTCATTGTCCGAGGACAGCATTATGTGGTTAATCATTAGGCTATTTAGCAAGTCTGACCTTGTCACATAATTACAGGATATAGTTTAAGCAAGATATCAAGATTTCTGTACTTGGTAGTTAAAGGGATTGTGGAAGTCTAGGAGAAAAAATAAAATAAAAAAATCTGTATCTACAGTACAGAACAAAAGTTTGGACACCTTCTCATTCAAAGAGTTTTCTTTATTTTCATGACTATGAAAATTGTAGATTCACACTGAAGGCATCAAAACTATGAATTAACACATGTGGAATTATATACATAACAAACAAATGTGAAACAACTGAAAATATGTCATATTCTAGGTTCTTCAAAGTAGCCACCTTTTGCTTTGATTACTGCTTTGCACACTCTTGGCATTCTCTTGATGAGCTTCAAGAGGTAGTCACCTGAAATGGTTTTCACTTCACAGGTGTGCCCTGTCAGGTTTAATAAGTGGGATTTCTTGCCTTATAAATGGGGTTGGGACCATCAGTTGCGTTGAGGAGAAGTCAGGTGGATACACAGCTGATAGTCCTACTGAATAGAATGATGAATTTGTATTATGGCAAGAAAAAAGCAGCTAGGTAAAGAAAAACGAGTCGCCATCATTACTTTAAGAAATGAAGGTCAGTCAGTCAGCCAAAAAATTGGGAAAACTTTGAAAGTAAGGGCTATTTGACCATGAAGGAGAGTGATTGGGTTCAGGTCCGGTGACTGTGGAGGCCAGGTCATCTGGAGCAGCACCCCATCGAGATGGTTTTGGGTGAGCTGGACCGCAGAGTGAAGGCAAAAGGGCCAACAAGTGCTAAGCATCTCTGGGAACTCCTTCAAGACTGTTGGAAGACCATTTCAGGTGACTACCTCTTGAAGCTCATCAAGAGAATGCCAAGAGTGTGCAAAGCGGTAATCAAAGCAAAAAGGTGGCTACTTTGAAGAACCTAGAATATTACATATTTTCAGTTGTTTCACACTTGTTTTTTATGTATATAATTCCACATGTGTTAATTCATAGTTTTGATGCCTTCATAGTCATGAAAATAAAGAAAACTCTGAATGAGAAGGTGTGTCCAAACTTTTGGTCTGTACTGTATATATATCTATACAAAAAAAAAAACACCACAACACTTTGGATTGTCAGACATCACATGGGATCCTTCTGAAAATAAGAACTGAGCTTTACTTATCTGGCAGATCCTGCATCGCTGCTCAGGTTCTCCCATTCAGGCTCTGTTTACCTGGCTGCAGAGGTGACGTCACGTCGACAACATATTTCTGCTGCAGCTAATCACTGGCCTCAAAAGTGCACCAGGCCAGCGATTTGACAGGTAAGAAACACTCAGTTTTTTTTTTTCTTTTTTAAATCAGATCTTTTTTTATTGAACATTTTACAATGTAAATACACATTTTAACATATCACGTACAAAGATGACAGAGACATATTATCCATAAGGCTGATAACAAATAGGATACCAAACCATGAGTAATAATAAAATTTCAACCCAACCCCTCCCATCCCACCCCACCCTAACCTGCACAATACAAAGGCACACTGTTAGACATTTCTATTCAGACGTCGAAACGACAGCCATGGTTCCCATAATTTTTAAAATTTTGCTGGGCATCCACGCTTCTGGTACACCATCCGCTCATAGCTCAACATCGTGTCAACAGCACTTAAGAATTCGCCTAGGGTTGGCGGCGCTGTCTGTATCCAATGTAGGGCGATTAACTTTCTAGCAACATATAACACTCTACCTATAGCTATTTTATGCACCTGACCAGTGGCCAATTCAGAGACATATCCCAACACACACACACTTTAGGGTCAGAGGGTATCCGAACCTTGTGAACGTCCTGTATTGTCTGAGATACCATCTCCCAGTATCTCCCTAACCTCTCACACGTCCACATCATATGCAACAAATCTGCAGAAGCCATAGAGCACCTTGGACATTCATCCGTGGGTCTAAACCCTATACGAAACAAAAATAACGGTGTCTTGTAGACCCTATGGACAATAAACAGCTGCGAGAGTTTACGTCCTTCACTCAAGGAAGAGAGAGGTATCGCCTCCAGTATGTCAGACCATTGGTCATCAGTTAGCTCGCCAACATCTTTCTCCCATTTACCTTTAGCCGCAAGCGGATGTGACATTAGAAACTTATCAAGCAACAGTTTGTATATACAGGAGATCATACCTCTCCTCGCCCCCCTGGACAGAATCTGGTGCAATGCAGCATCTCTTCCTGCCACCACAGTCGTACCTCTAAATGTGGAGTTGTATGCGTGTCTCACCTGAAGATACTTAGAAAAGTGAGTTCTAGGCAGTTCATACTTCTCCTGAAATCTGGTAAAGGACATGAACTTCTTTTCTTCCAAAAGGTGGCCAAACCTCAGAATACCCTTCCTTTTCCATGCCCCAAAATCAGACAGGGAGAGGAATTCCGGCAGCACGGGATTGTCCCACAGTGGAGTGTATTCCGTACTGCCGATAACCCCCCTCAGGATCTCAACCCTGTTCCACACGGAGTGCATCAAGTATCCCAGATCTCCCATCATACCATTCTTCCCGGCCCCCTTAGTCTCAAGGATCAGCAATAGGTCATTAGATGACAGGCAATGAGTAAACAACTGACACGACACCTCACTCGAGTCAGTTCTTTTTTAACAGGAAAATCCTGTGTGTTGTCTGTCTTGTCCGTCTTCTGTTTGGAACAGGACAACCACAAGAACAAAAATTATCTTTATGAATGACCAATTTTTAAATCAATAGTAAATACTTTATAGTCCGATAGATTTTTTTACACAGGACAATTGTTACAGCTTATCGAATACTCACAAAATTCAAACCTTTTATGTTGCACTACCTGAAGGCAGGGGGTTATAAAGGAGGAGATATGCAGAGACACACATTTTTGTGGAAAAAGATTTATTAGCAGGTGGAATTAATTGAATGAATCCTCTTCTCCCCACTTGGGCCTAAAGGGGTTGCCCGGGTTCAGAGATGAATCCAGACATATCCCCTTTTTTCACCCAGGCAGTGCCTCCTAGATGAACCAAGGAGCATTTCATGCCCGGATGCTGATACAGCACAGGGCAAGGGCTTTTTTGTTTAAGCTAATGGGCGGGGTTTAGTGCTGCTCTAGCCATTTTACAGGTTAAGGTAGCACTAAAGGCCCCCCATTAGTGCAGTGACATCACCGGGAACACTGCTAGGTGGAAGACTCTGCCTAGCAGAGACCTGGTATGTCACCTGATCTAATGAAAAACAACCGGGCAGAGGGGCTGTCTGGGTGAAAAAGCTCTGAACCTGGACAACAAGAGTCTAGTGGCTGCAACACACCATATTAAATGCCTTTTTACAGAGGTCACGAACAGGCATTAGGAGAGGCTACCGCCTTCTTACAGCAGCCTAGTCTAAATCACTGAGAGGAAGATCTTGGGTCTGGTATGACAGCCAGGCAGAAGCGCCACTCCAGGCCTTTTTACCGTATTTATTTTGCTATATAAGACGCGCTTTTCCCCTCAAGTACTATGCTGATGAAAGACGGATGTCCCTTAGCAACACTTATTTGAGAAAGCACTGCTAAGGGACATTTCAGCCAAAATTTTCGACCATAAATAAATGTTTTCCCTAAATAAAGTATATACTGTAATAAAAATGTTCCCTGCCATATTGGTCTATTGTGCACTGTATGGGCAAAGAAAAAAAACACACCTGGAGTACTTCTTTAAAAAGGGACACTGACAGGCCGTTAGAGCATATAAAGTGACATATATTCTTCTATTGGTCTTAATATGCTTAATTAAACTATACCATTATCACCCCTCGCTGCCTTTCCTTTACTTATAAAAAGTGTTTTTATCAATATGCAAATTACCTTACTTTGTGCCCAAGGGGCAGTCCCTCATTCAGTTCTGTGCCCAGCCGCGCCCCAACTGCCGTCTCCTAGTGCCGCCCAGCTCATTAGTATTCACTGCACTGGGCGGCTTATTTTTCTCCCGAGGCGGCGAAATCCCACGCATGCCCAGTACTATCTTCTACTGGAGCTGGAGGGTGCCGGGGACCTTATCCAGCACAGGCACAGAGAGACAAGATGAAGCTGATGCCAGGAAGATAGTACTGGGCATGCGCGGGATTTCGCCGCGTCGAGAGAAAAATAAGCCGCCCAGTGCAGTGAATACTAATGAACTGGGCGGCACTAGGAGACGGCAGTTGGGGGCGTGGTTGGGCACAGAACTGAATGAGGAACAGCCCCTTGGGCACAAAGTAAGGTAATTGATAAAAACACTTTTTGTAAATATTGATCAAAACACTTGATAAACACTTTTTATAAGTAAAGGAAAGGCGGCGAGGGGCGATAATGGTATAGTTTAATTAAGCATATTAAGACCAATAGAAGAATATACAGTTGCAAGAAAAAGTATGTGAACCCTTTGGAATGATATGGATTTCTGCACAAATTGGTCACAAAATGTGATCTGATCTTAATCTAAGTCACAACAATAGACAATCACAGTCTGCTTAAACTAATAAACACACAAAGAATTAAATGTTACCATGTTTTTATTGAACACACCATGTAAACATTCACAGTGCAGGTGGAAAAAGTATGTGAACCCTTGGATTTATTAACTGGTTAAACCTTCTTTGGCAGCAATAACTTCATCCAAACGTTTCCTGTAGTTGCAGATCAGATGTGCACAACGGTCAGGAGTAATTCTTGACCATTCCTCTTTACAGAACTGTTTCAGTTCAGCAATATTCTTGGGATGTCTGGTGTGAATCGCTTTCTTTAGGTCATGCCAGAGCATCTCAATCGGGTTGAGGTCAGGACTCTGACTGGGCCACTCCAGAAGGTGTATTTTCTTCTGTTTAAGCCATTCTGTTGTTGATTTACTTCTATGCTTTGGGTCGTTGTCCTGTTGCAACATCCATCTTCTGTTGAGCTTCAGCTGGTGGACAGATGGCCTTAAGTTCTCCTGCAAAATGTCTTGATAAACTTGGGAATTCATTTTTTCCTTCGATGATAGCAATCCATCCAGGCCCTGACGCAGCAAATCAGCCCCAAACCATGATGCCCCACCACCATACTTCACAGTTGGGATGAGGTTTCGATATTGGTGTGCTGTGCCTCTTTCTCCACACAGTGTTGGCTGTTTCTTCCAAACAACTTTGGTTTTATCTGTCCACAGAATATTTTACCAGTACTGCTGTGGAACATCCAGGTGCTCTTGTGTAAACTGTAAACGTGCAGAAATGTTTTTTTTGGACAGCAGTGACTTCCTCTGTGGTATCCTTCCATGAAATCCATTCTTGTTTAGTGTTTTACCTATCGTAGATTCGCTAACAGGGATGTTACAAAAGTCTCTGGCATATGCTAAGTCTTTAGCTGACACTCTAGGATTCTTCTTCACCTCATTGAGCAGTCTACGCTGTGCTCTTGCAGTCATCTTTACAGGATGGCCACTCCTAGGGAGAGTAGCAGCAGTGCTGAACTTTCTCCATTTATAGACAATTTGTCTAACCTTGGACTGATGAACAGCAAGGCTTTTATGCAAGTCAGCAATTCTTAATCGTAGGTCTTCTGAGAGCTCTTTTGTGCGAGGCATCATTCACATCAGGCAATGCTTCTTGTGAAAAGAAAACCCAGAACTGGTGTGTGTTTTTTATAGGGCAGAGCAGCTGTAACCAACACCTCCAATCTCATCTCATTGATTTGACTCCAGTTGGCTGACACCTCACTCCAATTAGCTCTTGGAGATGTCATTAGTCTAGGGGTTCACATACTTTTTCCACCTGCACTGTGAATGTTTACATGGTGTGTTAAAAAAACAAAACATTGTAACATTTAATTCTGTGTGTGTTATTAGTTTAAGCAGACTGCGATTGTCTATTGTTGTGACTTAGATGAAGATCAGATCACATTTTATGACCAATTTGTGCAGAAATCCATATAATTCCAAAGGGTTCACATACTTTTTCTTGCAACTGTATGTCACTTTATTTGCTCTAACGGCTTTTCAGTGTCCCTTTAAGTTTTCATTTTTGGTACAAGACCTTCATTACATTCTGTAATTACTAAAAACCATTAAGTGCATTGATACTTGCCTTTTTAATTGAAATTAGAAGATGGCAAAACATGTCTTGTGTGCAGAATCCCACTAGGCTTGTGCCATCTGTGCCAGCACGGGGGGGGTCAATAAATGGGTTTTACGAGATTCTGATATTGACTTATCCTCAAGATGGGTAATTAATATCAGAACGGCCGGTTTGGTTGTTTCAGGAGGCCGCAGCATTCAAGTGAGTGCCTCACAGTTTACCAAGCCACCTCACAGTTTACCAAGTTCAGAACTGTCTATTACATCGTAGCTGTGCTTGGTATTGCAGCTCAGCCCTATTCACTTAAATGGGACTGAGTTGTGCCCAGGCCACTTTATATATGAACATTATGTCAATGGTCTAGGAAAAGGCCGTGGTGCTCACCGCAGCGCCGCAGACTCTTCAAACTGCTGATCAATGATGGTGCCGTGAGACAGAGGATACATCATCAATATCAGAATCTCAGACAACCCCTTTAACTACCAGCCATAGGAGCAGGTAAAATGTTGCAGTCTGATATTTTGCCACTAGGTGCATAGTTACAGGTCTGTTTCATTATGAACTGGAAGTACTGGCAGTAACGCCATGCTTGTGCATCCTATATAAGTACAGGAGCCAATTAGTAGATCCAAGTATAGTCAGGGTCAATATAAGGATATGCCTAAGACTACATGCACACGACTGGTCGTGTGATAGCTGTTTTTCAATGTCTGTCACGCAGACATTTTCAGAACTATTGCAGTCTATGGGGCGATTCACTAGGTGTTTTTTTTTTTTAAATGTGCAGTGAATAGCAGCAGTAAAAAAAAAAAAAAGAAAAAAAAAGGATGTGTCGTAGTTTTTGCCATTTTCACAGCTAGACGGACCCCACTGAAATCAATGGGACCATTTCTAACTGCTGCTTAGACAGGATTGCAGACATCTAACAGCAATTAAAAACGGGCACACTAGTACAATATGGCCTTTTAGGGCTAAAAAAAAAATAAAAAAATCATACGCACCTCATTCACTTACATGCGCAGAGGCAGTAGCTCGTCTCTTCTTTGTGAAGCATCTGTCGAAGTACCTGCACTCAGTGTGGCGACGTAACAACACGGTCATTCTGGGATGAAGGGAGTGGTTTTTTTTGGTTTTTTTTTTTATAACAAACATTACAGCTGAGGACCACTATGGGGGCATTGGGTGCCACTATGAGGGACGTTATTACTGATGAGGGCCATTATGTATACTGCAGTGGTTGGGATTTTATAAAAAACAAAAAGCCAATGAAATTCATCAATTTTAACGGCCTTTAAAAGCAGCCAGACAGCCAGAAAATGGATGCACAAATGGTTGAAAAATGGTCATGAACAACTGACCGTGTGTCATGTTCGTGTGGCCAAATGTTTTTAGGGCTTACAGAGACACAGTGTATCTAGGAGGTAAGCACAGAAAGTAGTCACACCATTGAAATCTGTCATGGGAGAAGCTTTAATTTCCGAACTCGCAGTGTAGTTTAAAAGGGGTTGTGCCAAATGCCAGGATAGGGAATAACTACCTGATCTGTCGGTGTCTGACCGCTGGGACCCCCCCTTCCCGTACACTGATCCAGAGAACAGGGATTCTAAGTTCCCATCCTGATAGAGAGTCAGGCTAAGCATGTGTCCGGACATTCAGTCTCTACGAGACCGCAAGAAATAGCCAAGCGTTGTACTTGGCAAAACTATAATTTTTACCTGAACAGTTACTTGTTTTATGACAGGCAGGAGAATGTTAAGTAAACAAAGACTCCATCCCATTAATGTGACCACGATTATTAAAAAACAATTAACTTGCCTCTGCAATCATTTAAATGTACAGTAAATGGTTAACCGACACATGCAGAAGTAAAACTATAACCTTAGAAATGATCTTAGAACTAACTGCATCATTAAATACAAAATTGCAAAATCTACAAGAAGATTTCTAGTCCATAATAAACTAGACAAAACAGAATTCGTTAGCTAAGAAATACTTTTAAGAAACAACTGTGATCCAGTAAGGTCAGATACCATCCCAAAAGATTACGGATGTCTATCGAAATGTTCTCTGGATAAACAGGAAGAGCGGCAATACTCAACACCTCTTAACTTCAGGCACCTATCACAGAGGTTTATATACTGCATTAATAATTGCTCAATTGCTCTCATTGCAGGTGGTTTCTACTCTATGCCACTATGTTCTATTACCTGAGGAAGATGCTGAATATCCACATCAAAGTAAAAAGGCGTTGCCGGGCACGACTGGTATCCAAAGATGGAAGATGCAACATCGAGTTTGGGAATGTGGAAGAAAAGTCCAGGATAGCATTCCTGGACGACATCTGGACCACTATTCTGGACTTGAAATGGAGATACAAAATGACTATTTTTATTTCAGCCTTTCTGGGGAGTTGGTTCCTGTTTGGTTTGTTGTGGTATGCAGTTGCCTACTTACACAAAGACCTTCCAGAGTTTGACCCCCCTGTCAATCACACCCCATGTGTTGAAAACATTAATGGGGTGACTTCTTCGTTTCTCTTCTCTCTGGAAACTCAAGTGACCATTGGCTATGGCTTCCGTTGTGTGACCGAGCAGTGTGCTACAGCTATATTCCTGCTGATCACCCAGTCAATTTTGGGGGTGATTATTAACTCCTTCATGTGTGGAGCCATCCTTGCTAAAATCTCTAGACCAAAGAAGAGAGGCAAGACTATAACTTTCAGCAAGAATGCAGTTATTAGTAAGAGAGGAGGAAAGCTGTGTCTACTTATTAGAGTGGCAAATCTAAGAAAGAGTCTTCTCATAGGCAGCCATATTTATGGAAAATTGCTTAAAACAACCCTCACACCAGAAGGGGAGACGATCATTCTGGATCAAGTAAATATTGAGTTTATAGTGGATGCCGGAAATGAGAACCTTTTTTTTGTTTCTCCACTGACAATCTACCATGTTATTGACAAAAACAGCCCCTTCTTTGAGATGTCAGCAGAGACTCTAGTACAACATGATTTTGAGCTGGTGGTCTTTTTAGATGGCACAGTGGAGGCAACAAGTGCCACCTGTCAGGTCCGTACATCTTACATTCCAGAAGAAGTGCTCTGGGGATTTCGATTTGCACCTATTGTGTCGAAAACCAAGGAAGGCAAGTATCGTGTAGACTTCAGTAACTTCAGCAAGACGGTCGAGGTGGAGACGCCACACTGTGCATTTTGCCTTTATAATGAAAGGGATGCCAAAGCCAAGCTTAAGATGGGCTATGATAACCCAGCCTTTTCTGTGACTGAGATTTCAGAGACCACAGAAGCAAATGAAACGAAAATGTAGATGCTGTTTTTTTGTTTTTTTTAAGGAGGTTATCTGTTTTTGAGGAAGTGAAAGAAATCTGTTTGAGTCCCCAAGGACAATATAGTATAAATTCTCTGTGAGAAAGCAAAATGTTGCAAGTCAGGTTTGAAAATGTTTTATTAGATATCTGTTGCCTAAATTGATATGATTGTAGCTGTGCGTCATTACCGAGGATGACTTGCAAAATAAACTATACCTATTTTTTTTTTATAGGAAAAGTCTTTAATAAAATTACCACAATAATCGCACAGTAGAACACAAAGTGGATAGTGTCTAAAGCTGCATACACAGAGTGCTCATATAGTAAACTTGTACATAGGATAAAACCATATATATTCTTTCCCATGCTGTCCTATACATTTCACAGTTACTTCATGCTACAGTAAAGCATACATTTATTGCAAAAAGAAAATCTTCCCGTGTTGATATTTCAAAGTTCTGCAGTTGTATTAGAGGGATATATCACAGCATTGACTGGTGTGTTTAGAAGATGAAATACAAAAGAAAGGAGAATAAAGAAATGGATTAGAAAATCCCTTCACCGAGTTAGATGGCTTATACAAATATCCTTCAAAAGTTGCATTAACATAAAAAGTAAAAGGTAATTAAGAATACTTTCAGATCTACAGATAGCATTAGTGCACAGTTATCCTATTACACATACTGTACAACAATTAGCCAAGGCATTAAAGGGGTTGTCCTACCTAAAATTTAAAATTAAGCAGACACATTGTCACTCACCAGTGCCATGACTCCCATCTGTGCCACATTGGAAGTGATGTCATCCCGTTTCCACTCACATGGCTGCTGCTGTAAGTCATTGCAAAGGCTCAGTGGTCAAAACTGAAGGTCTTGTGGGGGCGTTCACAGTATGCATAGATTAGTAGCTACCAAAGGTGGTCCAGGTAGAGACAACTGGTGAAACTGTTATAGATGCCAAGACTCATTTATGCATGTGGGGAGCGATGGCTAACCTGTCTGATCCCACAGATGAGCAATTATTGCTGAAAATTTTACTGCTGGCTAACATAAAAAGGTGACAGAACGCACAGCTGGGGGAGGGGGACTTATCAAGCCCTGCACATCAGAAGTCTGTCCTCAAAAAGTCGCAAAAAAATAGGGCTTGTGTGACTGAGGTCACTTGCACAAACTTTTTGAAATATTTTGCATTTTTACACCACTCTCTCCAGTTTTGAAAAGTAGGTGGAAAAGTGGGTGTAGATAGTAAAAAAAAAAAAAAGTTTAAAAAAATTAAGTTCCAAAAACACTCAAGTATGGGTCCATTCACACATCCGCAAGGGTTTTGCGGTCCGCAAAGCACGGACACAGGCCATGTGCATTATGCGGACCACTCATGGCTGGCACTATGATAGAAATGTCTACTCTTGTCTGTGGCTGCGGACAAGAATAGGACCGGCTATCTTTTTTGCAGGGCCTTGGAAGTGCACTGTCCGCATCTTTTGCGGCCACATTGAAATTAATGGGTCTTCACCTGTTCCGCAAAAAGGGTCAGGATTAAGAATGGGGCAATTTTAACAAACATACTTCTAATATTACCCTCATGATGCATTTCCCCCCACAGTGCATTGCAGTTTGCTGTGTAACCACAGACCGGTCAGGGTGCCCATGACAAACCCTGTCCACGATCAAATGCAACTGTGGCTGTTCTTTGTGGCATTCATGTGGATGTTACCTTGTGACATATACCACCTACCTAAACATTGTTGCAGACCTAGCACAACCCCTTCAAGGAGGCCACATGCCATAATGCAGCGTTTCCCAACCAGTGTGCCTCCAGCTGTTGCAAAACTACAACTCCCAGCATGCCCGGACAGCCTTTGGCTGGAATGGTTTGAGGAGCAAGGCAAAGAGTTCAAGGTAGTAACTTGGCATCCAAATTCTTCAGAGCGAAGTCTGATGCAAGGGATAAACTACTTTGCAACTTCAGGATCTGCAGCTAACGTCTTGGTACCAGAAACCACAGAACACCTTCAGAAGTATGTCAAGTTATTCTAGTAGTACAATAGAGACTTGCACAATATTAGGCACGAGGCTTTAATGTTACAATTGTCCAACAATGAACCTTGGCAAGTAAATTTATGGTCTGACAACAATCTTTAAAAGGTGACGTCAACTGTTTGACACTTCCTTACCCACCTTAACATTATGTGCCATTTAGGTTACTTCTCGCAACACTATTGAGGTTACAAAACTGATGCAATGATTTATGAAACGTGATGCAGAAAACTCATATCTGAATATCTATCTTCCATCATGTTTTAATCAAATGCCATGCCAAGTTATATTGTTTTTATGTGTACAGTGTAATCAGCAACTGACTGGATATGTACAGTAGATGATTTAAGAGGCTCTCCTGGACTTAGTCGTTCTCCAGGTTTTTACTAAAATCCGGATGTACTCCTAAGTAGAGGTCGCAATAAGGCCTGTACAAGCGTCATAGATGCTTGTTCAGGCCATTTTACTCCCTGGAAAAAGTCTAAGGTGTACAAATACGCTTTAGACTTTTCCCTGCCAGTCATCAGCACATGGCGCACTGTGAACGGCACGGGCATCGCAGCAATGTTGCTGCTGTTTCCTGCAAGGACCTTTGTATTGGTTGTTTTGGCAGGCTGCCAGAGATATACAGTTCCCTGCAGCAGAGGAAGCTGTGAGGAGGAGGAGCCAGCTCCCAGGGGTTGCTATAAGTAAGGATAGCGGGCGCTCTGCCCAAGGCCCCACAACAAACATGGTGGCAATGGAACTGAAGACTACAGCCCGGACTTCAAGATGGACGTGCAGAACAAGGAGACACCAGCAGTGTGTAATGTATGTAGTGCAAGGTGACAACAACAAAAAAGCCGAATCGCAGAGTTTTTCATTTTTTTTTTTTCTTTTACGGCTTTTACCGCATAGGAGTTGATATTTGTGTTTTTTTCACTTTATTTTTTTTTTAACAGTTTATTTAATTACTATTTTCCCCCTTAGGGGCTAGAACCTGGAATCTTTTATTCCCTTGTCTATTCACCCTAATAGATCTCTATTAGGGTGAATAGGATCTTATACTCTCCCTGCTGCCCTGTGCATAGTACACACAGCAGTAGGGAGATTACCATGGCAGCCAGGGCTTCAGTAGTATCCTGGCTTCAATTACACTGCTGGGGCTCCGTTCAGAAGCCGCCACTACCACCAATGAGAGGAGGTGAGGGAACTCTGGCCACTGCCAACAACGATTTTAATACTGGGCAGGTGGGGGGGGGGGGGATGAGGGCGCACTGCGCCAATGTTTTTAATACTGTGGAGGAAAGGGGGGGGCGCACTTTAACGGTTAATATACAAATACAGCCAGTGGCAGAAACACATTGCCGGCACTCGACCTCTGACAGGGCGCTGCGATCAATTGCCGCAGATCGCAGCGCCCTGTCAGAGGCAGGGTGCCGGCAATGTGTTTCTGCCGCCGGCTGTATTTGTAATGTATTAAACGTTAGTTATCATTGGTGGCGCAGTGGCCACAGCCCAGCCCCTCCCCTCCTTCGCGCTCTCATTGGAGGCAGCAGCAGCACAAGGGGGGGGGGGGGGGGGGGGGAGAAGAGAGAGACTGCTTCCTTCTTACCTGTGCTGCTGAGAGAACATGGCGCATGCTGAGAGCAGCACAATCCATATTCTCTCGATACAGCCTAGTATCGATAAAAGACAAATCAATACCCGAAACAACCCTACGCTATAGTGCCCCTAGTAATGCCTTATAGCATCTCCAGTAATGTCACTAGTATTAGCCTACTTTTACATACGAGTTTTTGCCTGATCTCGCAAAACGCTTTCATTATGGATAATACAACAAGCTGCATCCATATGAACGGATCCGGTTGTATTATCGTTAAAATAGCAATAACTGATCCGGCACTAAAACCATTGTAAGTCAATGTGCGGGATCTGTTTTTTATGGTGTCCGAGAAAACTTATCTGACAGCATTGACTTGCATTGTGTGTCATGCTGGATCTGTTTTGATCCACATCCCAACAGGATGGAATGCATTCTGGTGCACTACGTTCCATTCAGTTTTGTCCCCATTGACAATGAATGGAGACATATGTGTTTTTCTCCACAGATGTGAAAGTAGCCTTAGACATGACCCTGTAGTTTCCCCAGTAATGCCCCCTAGCCAAATGGTTAGGTGAAAAAAAAAATTAATACTGACCTGAAATGCTTGCGAAGCCGGTGGTCACAATGAGGTCATTGTACCGATTGAAACTTGGCACAGGAAGTTGCGATTACGTCATCTCCTGGAGACCACCCGCGCCATTCTACTGCTGCTTAAGTTTCAGGCCTAGTAGCCTTAAGGCTGGGTTCAGACTTGAGCGTTTTACAGCGCGTTCCTACGCGCTGTAAAACGCTCAACAGGCAAGAACCAATGCTTCCCTATGGGCATGGTTCTCATCTGAGCGTTTTACAGCGCGTACGATCGCGCTGTAAAACGCCCGACGCCCCAAGAAGTACAGGAGCTTCTTTGGGGCGTCTTGTCCCGCGTTCCCGTACATAGACTTCAGCGGTAACGCGCGGCAATGGGCGTTCGCTTGTTCCGGAGCCGCGTCTGTAAACGCGCATACAGAGCGCTCCATCCCGTACGCTCAGGTCTGAACGCAGCCTAAAAGGACCTATTAGAAAAATGCATATGCCCTGAAATAATCAAACATCAATTGAGATAAAGTTGGATCTTTATTAGTGTCACATAAAAAAAACATATTACATTCCATAGTTGTATTAAAAAGACACATAGAAGTCCACACCGTACAAAAAGGAGGGACACCTGGAAGGAAATTGGCCAGATACAAATGGTACTAAACTTATTTGGGAAAAATTGTAATACATGTAAAGTGCTAGTGCAATATATAATCCTCTACAAAACATGAAGCTGTATAAAAAAAAAAAAAATCAAATCAAAAAACCACCAAAAACAGGGGTTCCAACAGAGAAAGGTACCTCTCAATTAATATCTCACATATAAGTCTAGGGCATTTAAAGCATATAGCATACGATAGTACATATAACCAGAGGGGTATGTAAACAACAAATCCCCTATAAAGCCAACAGCTCATAAGACCAACTAATGCATCTGTATAAAGTGCAAGTGCATACCAAAACGCACAGGGATGTCAGAGTATCCACACGAGATCATTACAGTCCGTGCACAATATCCATCCTAGTGTCCCTTAGGGTAAGGGTAAGTTAGGGACACAGATGCATTAGTTGGTCTTAAGAGCTGTTGGCTTTATAAGGAATTTGTTGTTTACATACCCCTCTGGTTACATGGTTTACATGTATTACAATTTTTCCCCAATATATTTGGTACCATTTGTATCTGGCCAATTTCCTTCTAGGTGTCCCTCCTTTTTGTACGATGTGGACTTCTAGGTGTCTTTTTAATACAACTATGGAATGTAATATGTTTTTTATGTGATACTAATAAAGATTCAATTTTATATCAATTGATGTTTATTTTAGGCCATATACATTTTTCTAATAGGCGCTGTAGTTATTCATATGTGGCCCTTATAGGTCAGGTATAGGATTTCTAGTAGCCTGAAAAGGCAAAGCAGTGAGCCATTTGCCTGTGCCTCACCACAGTATTCATCTGTATTGCTGTCCTGAGGAATTCAGGAGGGCATATTCGGCTACGGGCTGGGTACGTAGGGGGGGAATTTATCATGAGGAGAATTCACTCCACTAATTCACAGTCAGACAGACCGTGCACAAATGGAGGAAATTCAAGACCATTATTACACTCCCCAGGAGTGGTCGACCACAAAGATCATTAAAAGAGCAAAGTGTGTAATAGTCCATGAGGTCACAAAGGAACTGATGAAACCTCTAAGGAACAAAAAGATTTTCTCACAATTAGCTAATGTTCACGAGTCCACCATCAAGACAACACTGAAAAACAATGGCGTGGATGGCCAGGATAGCAAGGAGAAAACCTCTGCCCTCCAAAAATAACATTGCTTCTCATCTGCAGTTTGCTCAATATCACCTGGACAAGCCAGAACAATAAAATGCCTGTAAACAAACCAGTAATATGTATTGGTATTCTCAACATGGTAGGTCTATAGCCTAGAAGTAAGTTTTCTGCCTTCTATATAGAAGGTATCAAGTTCAAATCCCAAAATAGACTTGTAAACTATTTAGTTACTTTTTCATTTTATCATTATTGTTGGAACAGTGAATTCTGAATTATACCAGTAAATTCTAAAGGAAAATGTAAGAACATCTGTCCATAAGACGAATGCCAAGAGAACATGCATAAAGCAGCAAGACGAGAGCCATTGCACACACACGTTGTTTTACCAAAGAATAGTTAAAGAGAATAGAATTTTGTAATGGCCAAGTCAAAGTCCTGATCCTTATCTTTTAGAAATGTTGTGGAAGGACCTGAAGTGAGCAGTTCATGGAAGGAAACCCACCAACATAACAGAGCTGAATTAATAAAGAATTAATAAAGTATGACAGCTCTCTGTACATTATAGAGCAAGAAAATCTGGTAATGAACTTCATGGGTTATTCCAGCACATTCAAAATGGTCCCTATTGTCCTTCACCTGTTCAAAAAATAAAACTGCTTACACCCGCCTTGCCAATCCCCTGTGTCCCTGCTGCACTCCACTTCCTGCTCCTGTTCGCAACAAGGCCGTAAAGGGCTGAGAATGCTGCTCAGACAGACGATTATTGGCTGAAGCAAGTCATTGCTGCAGCAAGTGATTGGCTGAGTGGGAATCCCCAACATTTCTCACAGCGTCAAGAACAGAAACAGGATATGCAGTGCAGAATGGAGCTGTGTACCATTGGAAAAGCAGGGACAGTGGATCTCCGTGGTGCGCACCATTTGCATGCCACTGGGGATCATTTATTAATGTGCTGGAATGCCCCTTTAATAGCAAAATATATTTGGATGTTAAAATTTAGGTGGTAACTTGATTAGGTCAAGAATGATAACATCTCAAGAGCACAGTAAGCATGCATCTGCCAATATAATGTGTTCCACACCAGCAATCATGATTATTCAAAGATGCCAAGAAGATGGAAAACTCAGACACCTTGGAAAAAGAGGACTATATATTCAAGAGCCGCTTGAGAATGAATATATTGAGCTACACATTGCAATCATCACAGATGGAGTCACTCAAACAGAACCTTCAAGGTAGATCTTTAAAACCACACAGTCCAGTAGTAACATACCCATAAAAGATGTATAGTACAGTTCACATGTATATACCATTACTATATTGACCCTTGTCTTTATTTGCCTAAAGCAGGAAATCTGGACTGATAAGGCAGATCCCAGTCTGGAACCTGGCAGGATATGGCCCGGTACATCCCCCAATCAAAATCAAGCATAATCTTGCACAAATAAGAAAGAATCAGTGGATGAGATGTCACAGATGTGAGGAAAAAAAAAATATACACTATATGGACAAAACTATTGGGACACTTACACATTACACCTACAGGAGCCTTTAATTCTGCTTCCACCCATCTTGAAAGGCTTACTACACGATTTGTGGGAATTTTTCTCATTCATCCAGAAGAGCATTTGTGAGGTCAGACACTGAAATGGTTGGGAGGTCCTGGCTCAATATCCAGTCTAGTTTATCCCAAAGGTGTTTGATGGAGTTGGGATTAGGGATCTGTGCAGCCAGTCAACTTTTTCCACACCAAACTCATCCAACCATGCATTTATAGACTCTGCACTGTGCACTGGGGCACCGTACTGCTGGAACAGAAAATGGCCTTCCCCAAACTGTTACCACAAAGTTGAAAGCGTAAAATTGTCCACAATGTCTGGGCATGCTGAAGCGTTAAGATTTCCCTTCAGTGGAACCAAGGGGCCTAAGCCAACCCCTGAAAAACACCACCATGGCATTATCCCTCTGCCAGCACTAGACTGTGCAGTTGGAAGAATGCAGTCAGGCATAGAGAAGTGCGATTCATCACTCCACAGGACACGTTTCCACTGCTCCAGTCCAGTGGGGGCTTTACACCACTCCATCTGACACCTGGCATTGTGCTTGTTGATGTAAGGCTTGCGTGCAGTTGCTCAGGCATGGAAGTCCATGCCATGAAGCTCCCAGCACAATTTTTGTACTGTTGTTAATACCAGAGGACGTATGGACTTTGCAGTTATGGAGGCAGCATGGCGAAGTGGCTTTTATGCACATGTTCCTCCGCACTTTGCAACTCTGCTTCGTAGCTTTATGTGGTCTACCACTTTGTGGCTAAGTTCTTGTGGTTCCTAATAGTGTTGAGCGCGAATATTCGAAAAGCAACATTTTTAAAATCGCGAATATTGGCACTTCGAACATTCGCGAATAATTCGAATATAGTGCTATATATTCGTAATGACGAATATTCTTTATTTTATTTTTATTTTTTTTAAAAACACCGAACACATCAGGTGATCATCCCTCCCTTCTTTTAGCTTGTGGGCCAATGAGAAGGCTTTGTCACAGCTTAGCAACATCCCTAGCAACCAATAGAAAAGTTGCCTACCCCTTACTATATAAGAACCTCCCCAGCAGCTATTTTCTAAAGTTTATTGCAGTTATGAAAGAGACAGCAGTGTCATTGCTGTGCTCTGTGTTATTACATTAGACAGTTAACATATATATATAAATCAGATACTTAGGGGGAGATAGTCAGTGTAGGTTAGATTGATCTATAGTGTAGCAGATATTGCAGAAAATTCGCAAGCGTGAACATATTGGAGCACTCTATCTGCATATAAAGCTATTCTAATGTTCTGCCGTGCCAACCCTTTTCTCCAGTCTCAGAAAACTTATACCAGCTTGAAAAATGTAGCATAAGTGACCCACGCCTGTATTTTGTGCGCTTTACACGAATATTACATTGCCAATTTTCGCAATCAAGAATATAATCTCGAATTCGCGAATATATGACAAATATTCTACAAAATATTAGCAAAATATAGCGAATTCGAATATTGCCCCTGCCGCTCATCACTAGTTCCTAAATACTCCCATGTTGCAATAATATAACACAGTTGATAGTAGAATATCTGTGAGGGAAGACATTTCACAAACTGACTTGTTGCACTGGTGGCATCCTATTACAATACCATGCTGGAATTCTGAGAGCTCTTTAGAATGACTCGTTCTTTCACAATTCAGGAGGCTGCATTGCAAGGGGTTGGATTTTATACACCTGTGGCAATGGGACTGAGTTGTACACCTGAATGCAATGATTATAGGGTGTGTCCCAAAACTTTTGTCCATATTGTGTAAAATGTTGAAATATTCAAACAATGTAAGGTACAATATAAAGTGGTACAGCGCTTCGATACTGAAGATATGCCTCAACACATTTTTCTGTGGGTGTGTAAACCACAGTTCATAATGACACCTTAAATCGATTTAATATACAAGCACCACAGAATGACAATGTATGATAAATCAGATCAAATCAAGTGTACAAATCAAATGTCCCGAACAATATTAGATGCGGAGAACATCCTTGGATGAGATGTGGGGTGTATCAATGCCGCCATTGCCACAAGCATGACTGTGGTTTGCAAATGCTGGTCTGTGAGATAAATCCATGCTCTCAATCCTCTCACCCAAGGAATCTTATCAACAGTATTCCTGTTGGGCAGTTTCTGCGGGCAAGAAGGATCTGTTCCTCTGACTATCTTTTTGAAATTCAGGCTGATGACCTGTGGAAGAGATTTCAGCAGCGGGAGTATACACGACGCTCGATTGAGAGGGCATATCGCCGAGCACGCCAGGCCAAGAGCCCAGAACTCCTGCAGCCACGAGTACGGCGGGTTGCACCAGATGAAACACGTTTTATCACCACGTACAACAACAACTGCACTGAAATAGGTGAGGTATTACTCAAATATTGGGGAATACTACAAGGGGATCCACAATTGGGACCAACAATGTCGGCTCGTCCACGTGTTACATTTAGACGGTCCAAAAATCTTAAGGATCATCTGGTACGAAGCCATCACATAGTGAAACAACCTGGCCTCTTTGGGTCCAAGGGCCCCAGATGGGGCAACAAACCGTGCGGGAAATGTGTGGCCTGCTGTAACATTGACAGGGCTGACATCTTCTGGGATACCGCGTATAAGAAGGAATATCGGATTACCCACCCTATTGACTGTACGACCGCCAGGGTGATATACTGGGCTTTATGCCCCTGTGATAAGATTTATGTGGGGCTAACGACGAGTCAGTTCAAGAAACGTATTCGGGAACATGTACTGGGTATTACAGCGGCAGCTGATATTACGGATGATGACCTCCTCACGACAATACCCAGACACTTTAAAAAAGTACATGGTTGCAATGGGTCTCTGCTGATGTTCAGGGGAATTGACCATGTCAAGATATCCCCTAGGGGAGGTGATTGGAAGAGGATTCTCGCACAACGCGAATCCCGGTGGATCTTCACCCTCAACTCCATTAGACCATATGGATTAAATGACTATAACAGTTTTGTGCCTTTCTTATAGACTCCCTTGTGTTGCGCTCACCGGATTCTGGACATTCACTAGGTGAGTTTTTTTAGCAGTATATTTTTATTGTCTGCATTATCTGTTTTTAGCAGTTCTGGTGTTATGTCTGGTTGCCTGCTTGTGTCCCTAACCCTCTGTCTGTTTAGTCTCTCTAGATTCTGTGGCCCATATTACGCGTCTTTGGGGCAGCACCATCATGTGCCGACCTGATGTATGGATCGCTTGCGCAGAGTTATATACCTCTATGGACATCACATTATTGTATATATATGGGATGTACTAAGTACTAGCCCCACATGGGATCCCTTAAGATGTAGGGTGAGGGTTGTAGTATACACACACATGTGCTGGGCCATCTTGGTCTTGACTACTAGGAGTGTGATGCTAAACTGGGGTTAATTCAAGATTGGATATGTGGATTTCCACTTGGTGTAATAGGTATCTTTTGACCCAGGGTGCATCAGTGCTACAGTGGTTGCATAAATGTGTGTAATGTCTGTCGCGTATGTATGTGATATTTTATTAATACAGTTTATCGATTTACTTATTTTTGCATGGCACTTTCACTTACGCACTTTCACTTTATACACTTTCAGTATTTGATTTTATATATTTCATATACTTATTATTTTTTTCTTTGCACTTCATTATTATATGATTGTTCATTGGCTATGGCTTGATGGGTTTTCTAATTAGACCCTTCACTTCCAAGTCTAATATCAGTTTACAAATATTGTTTGAATCATGATTTTTTGGCAATTTGAATTAGGATCACGGGTATACACACTGTGCGATCATGGTTGAGTTGCAACCATGGTCACCTATCAATCCAATATGGGTCTTATACAAATTTTATCATATACCACCTTTGTATTTATCAATTATGTGAAAATGTATGTATAGTTTTATTATATTAATCCTTGTCACTCTTTACTGTATATACTGTGGCTGAATCATGATTTTTGTAATGTAAATTTATGACTGCGGGCAGATAGATTGAATCATGGCTGTTTAATTTGGTTCATGTAGATTTTTAGACCCTTATATATCATGCCTGGAAATCTTTTAATGTTATTTACATAGTATTATGATTTCAATCATGGTTATGTACTTTTTATGATGTTTATTTACTTATCACATTCAATAATTGATAATTTCTTGTATATCACATTGTATATGTATTTATAGATTTAATAATCATATATATGTCGCTACGATAGACTCCCTGTATAATGGAGAACGCAATACTGCAGTAGAAACCAGCTCGCCCTCCTAGTATTTGGGCCACACCTGACCGCTGCTCACATGAGCAGGTGAGATATGCTGGTGTTTTCCGTCTGTCGGTCGCTTGTAGGGGGTTGCCTGGCAACCGCGGACGCTGGGCTTGGGTGATGCGGTTAGCTGGGGTGAGTCATGCCTACTTCCGGTCACGCACGCGGCCTTCTGTGCAGGGCTGTTGTGACGCGGGCCGGGGGAGGGGCTGGCTTATCCCCGTGACTTGTGATCCAGCCAATGCGCGTGCGCGGTTATGACAGCGCACATGCTGGGGGCCGGCGGAGGGATCACGGCAGCATCTCGCAGGTGTAGTACGTTAGGTGTGTGGTGTCTGCACCTGATTGGGTTAGAGAGAGAGGGGTTGGGATATAAGGGTTGGGATGTATGGCAGGCTCATTGTGCCCTGTGATAAAGCCAGAGAGCGAAACGGTCGTCGGGTTGTTCCCCCCAGCCAGGTTGGTTACTGCATTGTTATGTACACTGCTCAAAAAAATAAAGGGAACACAAAAATAACACATCCTAGAGTTAATTAAATATTCTTCTGAAATACTTTGTTCTTTACATAGTTGAATGTGCTGACAACAAAATCACACAAATGAAAAAATGGAAATCAAATTTTTCAACCCATGGAGGTCTGGATTTGGAGTCACCCTCAAAATTAAAGTGGAAAAACACACTACAGGCTGATCCAACTTTGATGTAATGTCCTTAAAACAAGTCAAAATGAGGCTCAGTAGTGTGTGTGGCCTCCCTGTGCCTGTATGACCTCCCTACAACGCCTGTGCATGCTCCTGATGAGGTGGCGGACGGTCTCCTGAGGGATCTCCTCCCAGACCTGGACTAAAGCATCTGCCAACTCCTGGACAGTCTGTGGTGCAACGTGAGGTTGGTGGATAGAGCGAGACATGATGTCCCAGATGTGCTCAATTGGATTCAGGTCTGGGGAACGGGCGGGCCAGTCCATAGCATCAATGCCTTCGTCTTCCAGGAACTGCTGACACACTCCAGCCACATGAGTTCTAGCATTGTCTTGCATTAGGAGGAACCCAGGGCCAACCGCACCAGCATATGGTCTCACAAGGGGTCCGAGGATCTCATCTCGGTACCTAATGGCAGTCAGGCTACCTCTGGCGAGCACATGGAGGGCTGTGCGGCCCTCCAAATAAATGCCACCCCACACCATTACTGACCCAATGCCAAACCGGTCATGCTGGAGGATGTTGCAGGCAGCAGAACATTCTCCACGGCGTCTCCAGACTCTGTCACGTCTGTCACATGTGCTCAGTGTGAACCTGCTTTCATCTGTGAAGAGCACAGGGCGCCAGTGGCGAATTTGACAATCTTGGTTTTCTCTGGCAAATGCCAAACGTCCTGCACGGTGTTGGGCTGTAAGCACAACCCCCACCTGTGGACGTCGGGCCCTCATATCACCCTCATGGAGTCTGTTTCTGACCGTTTGAGCAGACACATGCACATTTGTGGCCTGCTGGAGGTCATTTTGCAGGGCTCTGGCAGTGCTCCTCCTGTTCCTCCTTGCACAAAGGCGGAGGTAGCGGTCCTGCTGCTGGGTTGTTGCCCTCCCACGGCCTCCTCCACGTCTCCCGATGTACTGGCCTGTCTCCTGGTAGCGCCTCCATGCTCTGGACACTACGCTGACAGACACCGCAAACCTTCTTGCCACAGCTCGCATTGATGTGCCATCCTGGATAAGCTGCACTACCTGAGCAACTTGTGTGGGTTGTAGACTCAGTCTCCTGCTACCACTAGAATGAAAGCACCGCCAGCATTCAAAAGTGACCAAAACATCAGCCAGGAAGCATAGGAACTGAGAAGTGGTCTGTGTTCACCACCTGCAGAACCACTCCTTTATTGGGGGTGTCTTGCTAATTGCCTATAATTTCCACCTGTTGTCTATCCCATTTGCACAACAGCATGTGAAATTGATTGTCACTCAGTGTTGCTTCCTAAGTGGACAGTTTGATTTCACAGAAGTGTGATTGACTTGGAGTTACATTGTGTTGTTTAAGTGTTCCCTTTATTTTTTTGAGCAGTGTACTTTACATGCCTCTAATGCCGCTTGTGTGATCGCCGGTGCCTTAACTCTGCTGCACACCATTTATCCTCCAGGGTCCCCTCAGTTTCCCAGATTGGCTGTTTTTACCTGGGATGAGATTATGTCTCCACTGAACTGACCCAATTTGGGGTCTGATATATTGATATGTTTACCGACATATTCACTGATTCAGTTATTATTTGATTACATTCTGCAGTATGTGTGTACCACATGGGCAGTGGCAACTTGTTACAATCATGCATTGAGATATACACACATATATATATATATATGTATATGTATTACACTCACCGGTAATCCGGTTTCCTGGAAGTCTCCATGACAGCACAAACTGAGATTGCCTTCCTCTGATAGGACAGGAAAAAGCACACAGAGGTTAAAAACCCCACCCCCACCCCTCATCGCCAGTGTATTATAACAGGACTAGGACAAGGGGTAGAACGTAAAACTAGCCAAATAGTCTATTGACAAAGAAAAAACAAGGGCGGGACAAAGTTGTGCTGTCATGGAGATTTCCAGGAAACCGGATTACCGGTGAGTGTAATACTCATTTCCCCAGTCGTCTCCATGACAGCACAAACTGAGAACTAACAAAGTAACTTAGGGGGGGACTACAGCACCTAGGACTTTACGTCCAAAGGCCAAGTCCTCGTCAGCAAACACATCCACCCTATAATGCTTGGTGAAGGTGTGGGCCCTCTTCCAGGTAGCTGCCCTGCAGATCTGTTCTAATGAAGCAGAGGCTCTTTCAGCCCAAGAAGTGGAGACCGATCTAACTGAGTGGGCTCTAAGGGATGGAGGAGCCTCTCTACCGGAGGCTTTATAGGCCTCGGAAATGGTGCATCTAATCCAGCGGGATATAGAGCTCTTAGCTGCCTTCCTACCCTTATTTGGACCTGAAAACTGGATAAATAAATTCTTGTCGATACGCCACTCCTCTGTGGCGTGTAAATAATGAAGAACTGAACGCCTAATATCTAAATTGTGGAATCTAGATTCCTGATAGTCTTTAGGGTTAGAAAAAAAATACGGGATAACTATGTCTTGCGACCTATGAAAGGAGGAGACCACCTTGGGGAGAAAACAGGGGTCCAATTTGAAAATGAGCTTGTCGTCTAGCACCTTGAGGAAGGGTTCCTGTATGGACAGGGCCTGGAGCTCGCAAACCCTCCTTGCGGAGGATATGGCCACTAGGAAGATGGTTTTCAGAGGGAGACACTTAATAGATAGGGAGAGCAGAGGCTCAAACGGAACATCTGACAGCCCTAAAAGGACGGTGTTGAGGTTCCATGGTGCGACCATATTCCTGACTCAGGGTTTTAGTCGATCTGCCGCTTTCAGGAATCTTGCTACCCAGGGGACCTCATAAAAGGCTGGTATTATAGAGGGCCCCCAAGGCAGACACCTGAACTCGCAATGTGTTAGGAGCAAGACCCAGGAGGCGAACTTCCTCCAAACCTTGAGGTACGCTTTGGAGGTGTTGGACTTCCTACTGAGTAAGAGGGTCTTGACTACTCTTTCAGAGAGCCCTAGCCCTAGCAAGAGGCTTTGCTCAGAATCCAAGCGGACAGCTTGAGGAGGTTGGTATTGGGGTGCGGTATGGGACCCTGGGTTAGAAGACCCTCCTCCGGCCGGAAACGAATGGGATCTTCCGGGCTGAGGAGCCCGAACCAGCTTCTCCTGGGCCAGAATGGGACCACCAGAATCAGTCTGCACCTTTCGGACTGAAACTTTTGGAGCACTCTTGGGATTACTGGTATTGGGGGAAAGGCGTAGACTAGGCCAGTCGTCTAGCTCTGGGTAAAAGCGTCTATTGCCACACATGGGTCTCTTCGATTGAGGGAGAAGAAATTCTGAACCTTGCGATTCCTTGCTGATGCAAACAGGTCTAGGATGGGATTCCCCCAACGGTCCCGAATCTGTTGGAAAGCGGTCTGGGACAAAGACCACTCGCCTGGATCCAGACTTTGCCGACTGAGGTAATCCGCCTGGAGATTCAGGGATCCCTTTAGATGTACTGCCGCAAGGGATTGTAGATTCTTTTCTGCCCAAAGGAAGATTCGGTCTGAGAGCCTCTGGAGATGACCGTGTCTTGTTCCTCCTTGGTGCTGGATAAATGCCACCGCAGTGGAATTGTCCGAATGGACCAGGACGTGGCGATTTTTGGCCTGTATTTGGATGGACCTGAGACCTTCCCACACCGCACGGAGTTCTCTGTAGTTGGAGGACATCTTTCTCTGGTCCTCGGACCAAATCCCTTTAAAAGTCTCCAAAGCCGTGAGGGCCCCCCAGCCCCAAGAGCTGGCGTCCGTCGTGAGGGAAAACACACTTTCCTGCCTCCATGGAACTCCCGATTCCAGGTTCTTGGTCTTGAGCCACCAGCCCAGTGGAGCCTTCACCTCCCGGGACACTGACAACCCCTGGTCCAGGGATGATCGATACCTGTTCCATTGTTTTAGAACCAGCTTCTGTAAAGGTCTCGTATGGAATTGGGTCCAGGATACCGCGTGGATGCAGGAGGTGAGATGGCCCAGCATTTCCATGCCCTGCCTTATTGAGCAACAGGACTGCTTGGTGAAGTGGAGGACCCTTGACCTCAGCTTCTGTACCTTTAGCGGAGGGAGAAAAGATTTTTGAAGAACTGAATCCAAGAGAATACCCAGGAATACCTTCCGATGGTCTGGGAACATGTCGGACTTCTCCCGATTGATCAACCAGCTCAAGTTCTGGAGGCGCGAGAGAACCACTTGGATGTGTCTGTGAAGGAGATCTGAGGTTTCTGCTACTATTAGCAGGTCGTCTAGGTAAGGGACGATTATTATCCCCTCCTTGCTTAGGGAGGCTACGACCTCCGCCAACACCTTGGTGAATATGCGGGGTGCCGATGATATGCCGAACGGGAGGCACTTGAACTGATAGTGGCAAACTGTCCCGCCTTGCTCCATTGCGAACCTCAGATATCTTCTGGAACGGACCTGTATTGGGATATGGAAGTATGCGTCGGAGAGGTCTATTGTAGCCATCATAGACCCTCTTTTGATGAGCTTCACCGCTGACTTGACTGTGTCCATCCTGAACTTGTGGTAGGTGATGTGTTTGTTCAGGGGTTTTAAATTTATGATGGTCCGAAAATTGCCATTCGATTTCCGGACCAGGAATAAGGGGGAATAGTGACCCCTCCCCAAATCTCTGGCAGGTACCTTTTCTACTGCCCCCAGGCGTAATAAGTTTCTTATGCCCTCGGATAAGGGAGACTCGAGGCCCCTGGTGAGCTTGGTCAGGACGAACCTCTGCGGAGGAAGGGAATCCAGTTCTATAGTGTAGCCATGTTCTACGATGCCTAATATATACGGATCCGTGGTTTGTTCCCAAACCCCCAGAAAGGAGCTGAGCCTTCCTCCGACCGGGATGATGTCATTGTTTTGATGAAGAGGGAGAGGGATCTCCCCTGTTGGGATTAAGGAAAAAACCTTTTCCTCTCCCGCCTCTCGTAAATCTGCGACCCTCGCGGCTCCTCCCATCGGCCCTGGGATCCTGCTGGGGCCTCCGCAAAAAAACGGTCTCCTGGACTTGGATTTGTCCTCTGGAAAGCCCTTCTTACGGTCCGTGGCATTCTCAAGTATTTTGTCCAGGTCGGAGCCGAACACGTACTGACCGTGAAAGGGTAGAGATATCAGCCTGTTTTTTGATACGGTGTCGCCCGACCAGGCTTTAAGCCATAGTACCCGTCTGGTGGTATTGGACAGAACCGCCGTGCGGCAGAAAGCCTAACCGATTCTGCAGCGGCATCGGCAAGGAAGAAAGTAGCCTTCAGAAGAGGAATACTATCCAGGATCTCCTCCCGAGGGGCCTTATTCGCTATATGGTGCTCTAGTTGTTCAAGCCACACTGCGAGTGTACGAGCCACACATGTCGCTGCTACCCCTGGTTTTAGGAGAGCTGCTGTAGCTTCCCAGGTTCTCTTGAGCAGACTCTCGGCTTTCCTATCTAGAGGGTCCTTGAGCTGCGCTGCGTCCTCAAACGGAAGGACCGTTCGTTTCGCTACCTTAGCGACGGGAGCATCCACCCTGGAAATGGCCTCCCAGTCGGCACAGTCCGCTTCGTCGAAGGGGTATCGCCTTTTGAGGCCCCGTGGGATAAAGCAACCCTTCTCTGGCTTCTCCCATTCTGCCCGTATCATCTTCTGGATATTGTCCGGGAACACCGATTTGTGCCTCTCCCCTAAACCCCCGAAAATCTCCTCCTGGACTGACTTGGATCTCTTAGGGACCTCCATCTTAATAGTAGCCCTGATGGTTCGGATCAATTCTTCTATATCCTCTGGGTTAAAGAGGAATCTCCTGTACTCACTACTTTCCTCCAATTCCTGAGATCTAGCCGAAGTCCCCGCATCTGACAAGACAGAGTCGGCCGAGTCCAGATCACTCCCGGAGTAGTCCAGGCCTCTGGAAGAGGGTGGTCTGCAGCCCTGACCGGGCTGGGGTATAGGGGAGGCAGGGGGGTCCCTAGCGGCCAACGCTGATTGGACCTTCGTTCTGACCAGAGTCTTGATCTCCTCCATGAAGCTAGAGGACTCTTCCTTCACCATGGTAGAGGTGCAGTCCTTACATAGTAACTTGGACCCTGAGGAAGCAATGCGCTTAGAACAGACGCCGCACTTCCTGGGTCTGGATTTAACGGAGGAGGAAGACTCCTTTTCTCCCTGCAACACCAAGGGAGGAAAGGGTCAACCACTGCAGGGAAAAATAAGCAATATGAAAGGGTGCCAGCAGGCTACTCACACCACCCAGAGTGGTAGGGGGCTCAGGAACCGAGCCAGTGGTGGTAGGGGCGCTCATCTTCGCAGCTGCCGTCCACTTGCGTTGCTGTCAGCAAGTAGGGTGACCGTGGAGACCTCAGATCGGCTGAATCGGCTTTCCTTTTTGAATTTGGCGCCGGCCGCGGCCTCCGTGACGTCACGACGCTGGCCACGCCTCCCGGCGTCTGACATCATCACCTGGCGACTGGAGGGAAGCGCGTCACAGCATCGCTCCAGCCGCCCTACCTCACTGCTTTAAGCCCGCCTGGGCCGCCGCAGAGGGAACTTCGCCGGGATCACCATGAGTGAGGGTGACCCGGGCATAGACCACGCCTGGAGGAGGGAGAGCCGGACCCCGGAACCGACCTCCGGTCTAACAGGTGACACCCCGCCGTAGCAGGGTGAGAAGAAAAAAGTAAAAATAGAAAACTAGGAAACCCAGAAGGGCTCCCAGCACCTCTCTGGCATTCCTTCCTTGACAGGACAGGAAAAACACTGGCGATGAGGGGTGGTGGTGGGGTTTTTAACCTCTCTGTGTGCTTTTTCCTGTCCTATCAGAGGAAGGCAATCTCAGTTTGTGCTGTCATGGAGACTACTGGGGAAATATAGAGATATATATATATATATATATATACACACACACACACTTGTCTGTATTTCCCTTCTGGGTTTTAAATTGTGTATTGTACTTCTTTGCATATGCATGTTTAATAAAATATTTTTGTATGAACATCACCGCTGGCGTGCTGTGCATCTATAGGAGTTTGTGAATTTGTGGCCATGCGGTGCACATTTTGGCTGGCGACAGCCATTTTTTTGGAGTTAATCATCAACTTGATCCATTATGCGCATCACACCTCCACACCACTAGTCCTTCTCGGCACAGATGCCGAGAAGACTTTCAATAGAGTTGATTGGACGTACATGGAAAAAGTAATGCTCCACTTTAATATCCCAGAAAGTTTTATAAAGGTGGTATTGGCAATGTACGAACATCCTACTGCCCGGGTTCTAGTAAATGGTACTCTGTCACCATCTTTCACAATAGGGAATGGAACCAGACAGAGGTGCCCATTGTCCCCACTCCTGTTTGTCCTCTCAATTAAGCCGTTGCTACAGGCCTTTAGACTAGACCAGGAATGCTCAACCTGTGGCACTCCAGCTGTTGTAAAACTACAACTCCCACCATGTCCTTCTGTAGGCTGATAGCTGTAGGCTGTCCGGGAATAATGGGAGTTGTAGTTTTGCAACAGCTGGAGGGCCGCAGGTTGAGCATGCCTGGACTAGACAATAGGATACAGGGGATAAAAATACAGGAGGAGGTTCACAAGCAAGCCGCGTTCGCAGATGAGGCGTTTCCTGTGATACATGCAATGATCGAACAATTTGGCGCATAGTCCTAAATATTACTTTAGAGCAGTTAACCCAAGTAACACTAGAAAGAAGTTCTCCATTCAAATGGGCATCATGCAGTATACTCTTCCTTGGCATTAACCTTACCACAAATCCCCAAGACTTATATCAGGAAAACTATAAAAAACCTCCCCCAGACTGTTGATACTATCATTAAAGGGGTTCTCATCTCAGACAATGGGGGCATATCGCTAGGATATGCCCCCATTGTCTTTTAGGTGCGGGTCTCACCGCTGGGACTCGCACCTATATCGAGAACGGAGCCCCGAAAGTGGAGAGCTCACTGCGCATGTGCAGCCGCCCTCCATTTATTTCTATGGGGCCGCCGAAAATAGCTGAGCGCTGGTTCGGCTATTGCCGTCTGCCCCATAGAAATTAATGGGAGCATGGGCCGCGCATGCTCGATGGGAGCAGGCGGGGATTAGCGCTTGGCTGTGGACGGACCCCAGGAAATCTGGGGTCCTCCAGCCACAGCACTCCCCGTTCCAGTCTCGATATAGGTGCGGGTCCCAGCGGTGGGGCCCACACCTATCAGACAATGGGCGCATATCCTAGCGATATGCCCCCACTGTCTATGATGGGAATACCCCTTTAATTCTTGGGATATCCCATTCACCTCCTGGTTTGGACGCAGATCACTAGTATTAAGGCTGGTTACAGCATGTATTTGTGGGCGGGGCTGCTGGCTATATCTTCGCACGCGACCTCCCCCTGAGGACGGTCACTTCATGCAGGCTTTCCTCGGTCCGTTCCGTCACTTCCGGTTCGCTGCCGCGTCACTTCCGGGTAGGTCTCGGCTCTCCAGGCTTCCTCAGCTGGGGGCAGCGTTCGGCCGGCTCCCGGCCGGGCGTCCTCTCCCCTCCAGCTCCGGGGGGAGCCCCCTCACATCAGGTATGCTTCTCTTGTCCGCAGCTAGGGTTTGGCGGACTGGCATCCACGGCACTTCAGGTGGGGCGGACCGTTCCGCTGGGCGCAGCCCCCTACCATCACTATATATTCTGTAATGGCTTCCAGACATTGCATTATTTCATCACTATCTCATGTTATATTTTCACATTGCATTGATGTGTATCAACTATCTATATACATTTCAGTGCTCTTTAGACGCCATTATATTCTGCTCACTGCAGAAACAAATGTCTTCCGTGGATGAAAGGACATACGATGGGCAAAATGCAAGCCAGGCCTTTCCAAGTCCCTGTGAAAAATCACAGCATTAAAATAATTACATCAGTCTATACATGATGTTTCTGTACATTATACCAACACTGGAGAATGTTGTGTTGTAGGGATAGTGCAACGTGGGAAGATGCCTTTGAGGTAGGTTGTCAGCTAACCTGGAGTATAGTCTATCTGTTTTGGTTCATTGTGCAAGCAAATTTAGATTAAGACAATATACAGTATATGATTACTCTGATCTCTATGAATGTGGTGAACTGTGGGCTTTGCATTGTTGTCATCTTTGGCAATGCAAAGAGCAGGGTGTTCTAGACTATTGATTAAACTACAGACATTTACTATGCAGCCATGACAGGTCTATCAGATAATCGGCTGCAGACAGTGTCCTTCGTACCTTGTCAAGGGATCTCTACTGGCAAAAGGTGGATAAACAGCCAGCGCAGGAGGGACGCAGACCAGCGGGTGCCATGTCAATGACACCTATTATGCCGCCCTCCTGTGCACAGGTACATTCCACCGCATGTCATCCCGCCCTCCTGCACACTTGTTTATAGCGCAGTGGTGTGATGCCGCCCTTATGTGCACATGTGTTCGGTGCCGCTATTTTTTGCCACCCTTCTGGGCACATTACATGGCTTAGCGGTGTTGTACCACCCTCCATGCCCAGGTACCTGGCACGGCTATCCCGTTCCGCCCTCCTGTGCTCATGCGTGGGGCACTGCCGTGTCATACCGCCCTGACGCGTGTATGGGGGTGGGCGGGATAACCCTCAAACGGGCCCTTCCTTTCTCAGGTGGAGATGTGTTTTTTTTCCGGTTGTCTTATGTGCCATTTCGGGCTCAGGGCTGTCTTTACGAGTTTGTTGTCTTTACCTAGGTGCTGATAAATTTTTCCAAAATGAACAGGGCTGCTGTACCGTCGGATATCCAGTCTTCCCGTTCAGCCAAGTAGCTGCTCAGCTTCCCGAATTTCTTCAGGTACCACGCACACGTCATTTTTTCTGTTTTCCATGCTTCTTCTCTCACTCTCACACTTCATCTGTAGTCTCCCTGGATCGCCCAGGCCCGTCCTGCCTCTGTCGTCCTGGATCGCCCAGGCCCGTCCTGCCTCTGTCGTCCTGGATCGCCCAGGCCCGTCCTGCCTCTGTCGTCCTGGATCGCCCAGGCCCGTCCTGCCTCTGTCGTCCTGGATCGCCCAGGCCCGTCCTGCCTCTGTCGTCCTGGATCGCCCAGGCCCGTCCTGCCTCTGTCGTCCTGGATCGCCCAGGCCCGTCCTGCCTCTGTCGTCCTGGATCGCCCAGGCTCTCTCTGTCTCTGTCATCCTTCCTTGCTCCCCGTCCACAGTCCTCCATTTCCCTCATCTTCCTTCTCTTCCCGGCTCTCCTAAAGCGGTGTTTATTAAAATAATAATAAAACCTAATTGGTACAAGTACTTCTTCAGTACACCAGGCCTGGGGGTATCTACAACTGTAATTAGGTATAGTTGCATGTATTGTTTTCTATTTGTATTTATTTTGCGGTACATTCCAGCCGAGAAGCCATGGTGGGCGTCAGTTGGCCAATCGCTCTATGCCTCCTCGACTGGGGCCAGAAACTGCACCTTCCGCTGCTGCTACCAGATGTTACTCAGGTTATCCCCTCTAGTGTAGCTAACTCCATGAACGTTGTCTTAGTAGTGGGGTTTTGGTTGCCGTGCTATTCTTCGGTTTCCTAATGTACCTTTTTGGGCAATCTTTTCTTAAAACAAACAGGGCTGCAGTACTGTCTGATATTCAGTCCTCCCGATCAGCCAAGTAGCTGCTCATCAGCTTCCCGAATTCTTCAGGTTTCACGCATACGTCTTCCGTCTGTCTTCCCTGCTTCTTGACCCACTCTCACATCTGAGGTCCCCATCCTGGATCGCCCAGGCTCGCGCTGCTCCTGTCATCCTGGATCGCCCAGGCTCGCTCCGCTCCTGTCATCCTGGATCGCCCAGGCTCGCTCCGCTCCCGTCATCCTGGTGTCACGGATGGTGTACAGGAAACAAGACAATGCAATACAATTAATGACTCACTGGATCCACAACTAAGGAACAAAAGGGAGACCTCTACATGAGACCTGCCACTCTCCCTAATTGCTCAGCCTATGCGAACACCCCAAAGGTGGATGGGCGCATATCCACGTACCTCGGCTATCTAATACCTGAAGACCCTACAATAGTGAGGGGACACGACCACCGGCTCCCTACACTAGACACGGAGGGAGTCAGGGTCACCTGAAAATCCAGCAGACAGAAAATCACAAATAAAGGAACAGCACTTATCTTGCAGAGGACTGAGAAATAGAAACAGCATGCACACACACTCCAGGAAGTTGTATAAGCTGCACACTACTGCATTATGGGGAGGAACTTAAAGGGAAGCAATCCGTCCAACTGCATGACAGCTGAGATAGACTAACGAGATGAGGAACTAAACCAAAACAAAGAAACTCAAGGAGGAGGATCTGGAAAGCTCCTGTCAGAGCCTGTCAGCTGTCTGGTTGTGACACCTGGATCGCCCAGGCTCGCTCCACTCCTGTCATCCTGGATCGCCCAGGCTCGCTCCGCTCCTGTCATCCTGGATCGCCCAGGCTCGCTCTGCTCCTGTCATCCTGGATCGCCCAGGCTCGCTCTGCTCCTGTCATCCTGGATCGCCCAGGCTCGCTCTGCTCCTGTCATCCTGGATCGCCCAGGCTCGCTCTGCTCCGGTCATCCTGGATCGCCCAGGCTCGCCCTGTCTCGGTCATTCGGCTTCGCCCAGGCTCACTCTACCTCAGTCATCCTGGATCACCCAGGCCCACGTTGCCTCTCTCATCCTGGATCGTCCAGGCCTACGTTGCCTCTCATCCTGGATCACCCAAGCTTCTCTTCCTCTGTCATCCTGGACCGTCACTTTACTAACCACTCAGTGCCTTCCCGAATCGCTCAGGTCATTTAACAGCCCAGCTCCTGCCTGAACCACTCAGGCCCTTGTTATCTCCAGTGTCGTTCGCTTCAATTAACCATTTCCCGCCTACAGTGTGGGTAGTCTTTTTTCCCACTTATTCAGGCCTACCCCGCACGGGCTCCGGGCACAGTTCAGCCTGATAGATCATGGAGGGTGATAGGCATCCCTCCCGACTCCATGCCAATGTACACCTCAGCCCCTACCACAACTTAAAACAATCCTCCCGAAAATTCTATACTATTTGCAGGTCTTACCCATATCCTTACTGAGCATCTTTTTCTCTCAACTGAAAAGAATATTAGTCCACTTCCTCTGGGACAAGCGCAGGCCTAGAATCTCATAATTCCAAATAACTAAACCGACTAAAGGGGGACTGGGGGTACCCAACTTTTTTCAGTATTACAGAGCTATCCAGGGTCTTAGAGTGGATGCGATATGCCCCAGGGAGAATGGATATATCCCTAGAACAAGCCATGTCAAAAATACCCTTGCGCTCCCTAATTCTTGCGACGACACATACACAAGACATTCTCAAAACTGTTGATAATCTGCTAACACAGCCAAGATATGGTACACGAGTTTGGGAAAAAGTGCTTAGTAACAAGCCCCCTATCTCCCTTACTCCAAGTTAGGGATTGGTTATGGGATTCTACTACAGAGTTTAGGACCACACTGACAGCAGCCTGTAAGGAGAACGCTGGGATAATCTGGGACGTACCAACACACAACCCTAGTACGGCAGACCCTGCCTTAGTAGACTTTCCACCTCAAAATCTCACTACCATTCACAAGTCACATCTTCTCTACGCTCTTAGAAAGCTTCAGATATCCACTGACATGGAACCCACATGTTTTGAACGGATGGTTGCGAGCGCTAAAGAACCTTCAAAGAAAATCTCTAAACTATATATGGCCCTTTTTTCCAAGAGTAAGGCTGGGAAACCCACTTTTATTACCAACTGGGAAAAGGATTTGAAGCGGCCTCTCTCAGATTATGACATTAGGTCTCTACTGGCACGTACATCTAGAGTATCGAGATATGCACGCTTACAAGAGAACGATTACAAAATTCTCACAAGATGGCATTACACCCCAGAGAGAATACATAAACTGTTTCAGACAACTCCACCGACATGTTGGAGATGTCTCCAAGACACTGGTACATTTTTGCACATTTGGAGGACGTTCCCACTGATAGTCCCTTATTGGACACGTGTTTGTGAGACACTGACCAAACTCTGAAAAAATGGGGTAACCCAATCACCATAGTTCTGCCTTCTGGGGATTATCCCACTCGCCTCATTCTCGAAGCAGGAGGAACGCCTGTGCCAACATTTGTTAGCGACAGCGCGAATACCAATTGCAACACACTGGAAATATGCAGCTTCCCCTGCTATTTCACACTGGCTTAGCAGACGTGACCAGGTTTACCGAATGGAACAAATTGCCCATTGGGAGTCTAATTCGACATCCCAGTTTGAATGTATATGGGGTGGCTGGAAAAAAATAAAAAATAAAGAAACACTTAATTCACTTAATTACCTGCTTTAATGGTGTGTAAGTACTTACCTGATCCTCCTTCCCACCAGGCTGCATCAGTTTACGTTAATGTCATGTTTTGTTCTGTGTTCAGAAGAAGGTTCTCAAGTCATAAAAGTTGTTTAAAATGATAATGTTTATTGAAAAATGCAACACTGTTAGTCTGCCTGTCTAACATCGTACACATTAATTCACTGTACATCTCTGTATGATGGGTACATTGTATGCTCCTCTATATGGTGTACTGATAACGCATAATGCATTAATAAAATAGCTTTTAAAATAAAAATAACTGAACTGGTTCTGAAAAATTTTGGTTTTGGAAATAGTTAAAAATGTTAAGATTTGCTTCTAAACTTCTAAGCCTTCTAACATCCCCAAAAAATAAAATGTGATTTGTAAAATGAGCCAAAATATGAAGACATATGGGGAATGTAAAGTAATTACTATTTTTGGAGGTATTACTATTCTAAAAAGTTGAGAAATTGAAATTTGCTAATTTTTCCACATTTTTGGTTAATTTGGTATTTCTTTTTTTTTTTTTTTTTACTCATTTTTACCATTGTCATGAAGTACGATATGTGACGAGAAAACAATCTCAGTATGGCTTGTATAAGTAAAAGCATTTTAAAGTTATTACCACATAAAGTGACAGTGTCAGATTTGCAAAAAATTGCCTGGGCAGGAAGTTGAAAACTGGCCCGGGGTAGAAGGGGTTAATGTTTAAAACATATTTTTATGTAAGATGTTGCCACAGAGAAAGTCAGCAATGCTTCCCAATAAAAGTGCAATAGTCTTCATCTACAGAGCCTCCACAGGGCATATGAAACCATGCCAGATAACAATGTTATTAGACAGCAGCATAATTAGGACATCAGTTACAAATGAAACTTCAAACAAGATGCAACTAGATCCTACCAGAATAAAATCTCATCTACACACAGTAACATTCACAAATTAATGAAGAGCAACAAGCACTATGTAAGCAAAAATACTCCGTGGCTACGGGAGAGACTAGGGCAGAGAGAGCGAGAGAGAGAGAGACTAGGGTAGAGAGAGCAGTGACCAGGGCAGAGAGAGCGAGAGAGAGACTAGGGCAAACAGTTTAAAAACATTTTTTATGCATCATGCAAATCAAATAGAAAAAGGATAGCATTTTCCTTCGAATTACGTTACTTCTAGAAAATAATATTTATTAAGAGCACCATATGTAGCTGGCCAGCTAAGACCTGTCCTAGGTTGCTAGTATAGCCTTTATGTGTATACAGATAGACCTGCAAATAGCCTTAATACAGTTCCTAGGTTTATGTGTTAATGACAAAAGCAGAAAAAGATAATATGCCTTTAAGATTCATTTTGTAATGTAAGGTAAGCTTAGTGACACAGCAGAAACAGAAAGCATAGTGTTAAATTGCTGGGCAGAAGTCTAGACCAATCACAGCCAGCCTCACACACAGCCTGTCTGGGAATTCCCCCAGCTCCTGCTGCTAGAATCATTATTCACCAGAGACAGGAGCTGAAGAGACAACTCCACAGAGAGCTGAGTTCTATGGGAACAAGATCCCAAAATAGGTAGTTAAAACAGTTATATAATGTACATATGGTTAATATTGTGTTTAGAACTGTATACTAAACTAGATATATGTGTTTACTTACAGTTCCAACAATTGCAAGCTACAAATTGCAAGCATTCAGATTCCATATTGCAATTCGTGATGAGCCTGCCGCAATATTCGAATTCACCTGGGGAATACTCGAATTCGCGATATTTTGTGAATATTCGCCATATATTCGAGAATTCGTGATCTCCAGGCATTATTTTCTTGATTGCGTAAAAATTTGCATAAACTGGTAGTTAAAAAAAACGAATATTCGGATTACGAATATATTTTGAGATATTCTAAATATTCGCGAATTCTCGAAGTGCCGATATTCGCGATTAAAATTTGCAATTCGAATATTCGTGATCAACACTAATTGCAATCCAAATTGCATGCAAATAGTCACTGCTAACTGCATACTGCAAGTAGAACTATTTGTTAGACCTCAGATATACCTCTCAGAGAGATCATAAAGTGCTTAAAGTGACAGTACAGATACTGAAGAGAGAAATATAGCCACCATTTTATGTTGAATGACAAGATTGAACAGTTGAACCACCATCTTATACATTCCTCAGCCACTGAGGAAGGGGAGAGAGGTCACCGAAACGCGTCTGACGTAATCCACCCCTGTAACGGCATTAAATCGTATATACCGTGGAACATTGAACAAACAAAGATTGGAGTGCTCCAAAACTTTCTATCTGGAAATTGTTCGATGATAACAGGACTCAAACTACTCTCGCGATTCTTCGACAGCAACCACGTGACACGCACTTGCGAGCGAGGACGCCAACGACAAGAGAAGAAAACTGTACGGTGCGGTGAGTAGTGGCTTGCGAGATAGGATCTCCAGCCATCGGCCCTGATCCTCCACGGGTAAGATATAGAATATTGCCTTACTCACCACCTATACTTAACTGCCAGTGACATAATTGGCAAAGTTTCAGCCTTAATAACAGTGACTGTCTCTGCCGGATTGAACCACTGTATGTTCACAGTGTGTGTAGCCTATGGACTGACCTTTCCCATCCAGGGGAACACTTGGAGATTCAAAATATATTGCCGCCCACTGGATGCTACCTTTTGAATAAATATCGCCAAAACTAAAAGGATGTGTTTTCACATGATAATCCCAAACCCCTCCGTGACAGCGAATTAAGGAACTCTGTGCATATGCTCTCACATGGTTCTTGCGATTATTTCACTCCTTGCGATTGATGTGCGATTATCCTGCGATTACTTTGCGATTGTCATTTTATATTGATATTTTATATTGCGATTTTATATTCCGCTCTCATTTCTGTCTCATTCACAGATATAGATAACGATTTCAACTGTGGACAGCTAGAGCAGACTCACTTAGTATTAAGTTTTTATAGTTGTTATTATCATTATGTGCTGATTTTACTGCTGTGAACAATGTATTAAATTGTAACTTCTTATATGACCCACATATTGAGTGCCAGTCTTATACCTTGTTTTTTCCATCTTACGCATATCGCCATTTTGTGATATCTTTTCCGCACGTGTTATGTACATGGACAATCTGCTGTGGAGGTGGCAGTGTTATATGAAGAAAAGTTGAAGTTAATAAAGAAGTTATTTCAAGCATTTGGTGTGCTCTTTAAACCTACTATTTCCATAGAACGGCGCTAGAGGAATTACAGAGTAATAGTCTGGTTAGACTAAAAGTCAGAGATATCAAAATTCTTCTAATGCCACAGCGCAAAAGGCACTTCATAGTGCTGCGTCTGCCATACCATAGATTATCACTTCAGGACTCAATGTTCTAAATGTAGAGGTGCCATGTACACCTAAGGCTACTTTCACACTAGCGTTCGGGGCTCCGCTTGCGAGTTCCGTTTGAAGGCTCTCACAAGCGGCCCCGAACTGATCCATCCAGCCCTAATGCATTCTGAGTGGATGCGGATCCGCTCAGAATGCATCAGTCTGGCTCCGTATGTCCTCCGCTCAGCAGGTGGACACCTGAACGCAGCTTGCAGCGTTCGGGTGTCCGCCTGGCCGTGCGGAGGCAAACGGATCCGTTTGAAGTTGACACAGTATGGCTCAAACGGATCCGTCCCCCATTGACTTTCAATGTAAAGTCAAAACGGATCCGTTTGCATTATCATGAATATATATATATATATATATATATATATATATATATATATATATAAGAAAAAGAGATGGCAGCACCGTCACAGTAAAAAATAGAAAAAGGGTGCATAGGCCCAGTATGGATAAAAGCCAATCCAGTAAAATGTAGAAGATGAAAGGGCAGCACTCCAATAGATAAAAATAAAATAAACTTTATTTACCCATAAGGCTGTAGCGACGTTTCAGCTCTTACACAGGAGCCTTCCTCAAGCCTAGGAATTGCTCCTGTGTAAGAGCCGAAACGTCGCTACAGCCTTTTGGGTAAATAAAGTTTTTATCTATTGGAGTGCTGCCCTTTTTTCATTATAATATATATATATATATATATATATATATATATATATATATATATATATATATATATATTTTTTTTTTTTTCATGGTAATGCAAACGGATCCGTTCTGAACGGATCTAAGCGTTTGCATTATAGGTGCGGATCCGTCTGTGCAGATACCAGACGGATCCGACCTAAACGCAGGTGTGAAAGTAGCCTAACACTGTATGAACACAACAACCTCAGTAACTTTTTCTCCATCACAGTTGGTCATTACACAGTGTTGTGCCATCATTCACCATTTGTACCGAGAAGGTACCAATTAGAATATTAATACCAGTGACTGCACAAGCGATAAACGCAGTGTCAAACATGGTTTAACAATACAGTCAGACTTTATAGATCACATTCCAACATAACCACATTGTTCAGTGCAAGTAGATAAAAAGTTTGGCATAACTACAGGAAGCATCAATCAAATGTTCCAGCAACCAAACTAATATTAGACGACATCACCAATGTGCAGCATTGATTAGCGTGTATTAGACGGTGGCCTGTGATTATGATGTTCATTTCTGGCTTATGAACACAAGCTGACCAACTAGATAATATGGCCCGAGCAGAAGTAACTTGTTATCATCAAATACCAGAGCAGCAAAGAAGGCTTTGGAAGCTATTTCAGTCTCTCTATCGATATCAGTGAGCACTCCGCCTACTACAAGGGCTCATAGGTTAGCCATTAATGCTCAGTCCATGAAAAACACAGGTTAACGTGCCCGGGTGAGACTAGTTTTGGCAGCCAAGACAATGTTTTCCCATCTAAATGGAAAAGAAGAACATGGAGGCCATAAATGGTGGTAGGAATGAACCCGAGCTATACAGATGTCAAAAGAATGTGACTTTCCCCCAGGGAATACAGCTCAACAAACAATTGCTGTAAATGTCCTCCTGATTCATTAAAAAGGAGTCAGGGACTTGACATTCTTCCCAGGGACGAAGCACATAATGTTCTTTCGCCTACCAATTATAAAGACTGATTATGGGATCAATTATTTCTTCAGTAGAAGTCAACTATTTCCACAGTCATACAGGTGGAATAATGTAGCGGCCAGCTAATTCCTGCTGAATGAATGCAGGAGACACTAAATGTATAATAGCAGCTTAGGGGAAAGAAGACAATTTACAGTAGATGATTTCCTTATTTATTAGGACATCTAAGGAAGACAGGGAGCAATAGATATCATCATCATCCCCACCCTCCACTGGGCACAACCATAGGTATATACAACTATGAAGTCACACCACTGTACTATACATCAGCTCTGTTGTTGCATGTTTATGCAGAAATATCAAAAGGACACTGCAATCATGATACTGCTAATTCACGTGATGGAAAGTTATGACAGACACCTCATGGGGAATATAACAGTAACTAAAACCAGCTATGGAAAACCACTTTAAAAAGAAAATGTGTCACCAAAAATCTCATCTGCTAGTTAAAACCAGATAGCCTCACATCTCCTTTATTTCTAATTTGATTTGATTTTCTAATTACAGATTTTTTTTATTCTGTTTTCTGAATAGGATTATGAGGGCGACCATCTTGTGGAGCTATTCTTACTAGCCTTTACAAAGCATTAAAAATTCCTCCTGCTTTTTGGTCAGGAGGGGACCTCATTAACTTATGGGAGAGTCTTCTGGGCATGCTCTGTACAGAGGTCATGGAACAAAGAAAGAATACATACACTGACAATCACCTATTGTAAATGGAGGATCCTGTCTTATCTACAGTGAGGAACAGAAGAAGTATTTGAACACCCCGCGATTTTGCAAGTTCTCCCACTTAGAAATCATGAAGGGGTCTGAAATTCACATTGTAGGTGCATTCCCACTCCGAGAGACAGAATAAAATAAAATAAAAATAAATCAGGAAATCACATTGTATGATTTTTAAAGAATTTATTTGTCTTGCACTGCTGAACATTGCTTTGTTTGCAATTACAGAGGTCAAACGTTTCCTGTAGTTCTTGACCAGGTTTGCACACACTGCAACAGGGATTTTGGCCCACTCCTCCACACAGATCTCCTCTAGATCTGTCAGGTGTTGGGACTATCGCTGAGCAACACAGAGTTTCAGCTCCCTCCAAAGATGTTCTATTGGATTTTGGTCTGGAGACTGGCTAGGCCATTCCAGAACCTTGATATGCTTCTTACGGAGCCACTCCTTGGTTACCCTGGCTGGGTGCTTCGGGTCGTTGTCATGTTGGAAGACTCAGCCACGACCCATCTTCAATGCTCTGACTGAGGGAAGGATGTTGTTGCTCAAAATCTCACAATGGCCCCATTCATCCTCTCCTTTATACAGTGCAGTCGTCCTTTCCCCTTCGCAGAAAAGCACCCCCAAAGCATGATGTCACCACCCCCATGCTTCACAGTAGGGATGGTGTTCTTGGGATGCAACTCATCCTTCTTTTTCCTCCAAACACGACGAGTGAAGTTTAGACCAAATAGTTCTACTTTGGTCTCATCTGACCACATGACTTTCTCCCATGCCTCCTCTGGATCATCCAGATGGTCATTGGGAAACTTCAGACAGGCCTGGACATGTGATGACTTGAGCAGGGGAACCTTCCGTGCAATGCATGATTTGAAACCATGACGACGTAGTGTTCTACCGACAGTGACCTTTGAAACTGTGGTCCCAGCTCTCTTCATGTCATTGACCAGCTCCTCCCTTGTAGTTTTGGGCTGATTCCTCACTTTTCTTATCATTAGCGATACTTAGCGAGACTGACAGTCGTCTTTAGCCTCTTCCATTTTCTTGACAGTCTTGACAGCTCCTTGGTCTTGCCCATATCTAAGCAAATATGGACTAAAATTTGTATTCTGCCATCAGTTTGCTCAACTGATGTTCAACCATCAGCCAACTTCAAACTTATTGTATAACCACACAGCACAGTTGTGTAACTGTTGTGATGGGTCCATGCTGTGCGGCTGAAAGGGCCCCATTGGGCTTTAAACAAATGAAGTCCACACTGTTCAGTGGATCTGTATTGTTAATGGCCGCACAGCACCTTCAATATCATGCAGCTATTAAAAGGGCTTCTGTCATCCCCCAAATTTTCCGTTTTTGACTTAATATATTTGCTAATGTTTACAGATTCGATATATACCCCTCTTACCTCATGCTGAGGTGTAATTTCAGTAAAAATCGGACTTTAGTGATATGTAAATTTCTTCACTACCAGCAAGTTCGGCGGACTTGCTGATAGCCGCCGCATCCTCTGTCTGAAAAAACGCCCCTCCTCCACTTGTAAGCGGACGTCATCAGCGCAGGCGCACTGAGGAAGGAGCAGCCGAGCAAGCGTCCTTCTCAGAGTGCCTGCGCCGAATGACGACCGGTACCGCGCGGGATTTGAGGCTGCAGGCAGGGCCAGCTGGAGGATGAGAGCGCTCGCTGGCCCTGTCAATCAAGTGGAGGAGGGGGCGTTTTTTCAGACAGAGGATGCAGCGGCTATCAGCAAGTCCGCCCAACTTGCTGGTAGTGAAGAAATTTACATATCACTAAAGTCCGATTTTTAATGAAATTACACCACAGCCAGAGGTAAGAGGGGTATATATCAAATCTGTAAACATTAGCAAATATATTAAGTCAAAAACTGAAAATTGGTGTTTGGGGGGGGGGGGGGGGTGACAGAAGCTTTTTAACAATACAGATCCAGTCATCAGTTTAATTAAAGGGGTTGTCCGGGTGCTGAACCTGGACATACCCATATTTTCACCCAGGCAGCCCACTGATGCTAGCATCGGAGCATCTCATGCTCGGATGCGCTACCTTGCCCTGCGCTAGATCGTGCAGGGCAAGGGTTCCTTTGTTTACAATAACACACTGCGTGATATCACCGACTCTGATGGGTGTGCTTTAGTGCTGCCCTAGCCGTTTTACTGGCTATGGTCAGTTTAGGCCTGATAGAGACAACACCTGCAGACCCATTTAAGTACAAGGTTCTAGTCACACATCAGCTTTTATGCACAGAGAAACTGACTGTGTACCATTCTTGTTCATTTATCATTGGAGACTCATTAATTCAAGGGAATGGGTCCAGAAAACAGACGCATCCAGACATCACGTATATACACACACACACGTGTTTTGTGAATGACCATCTGAATCCAGCCTAAGGATTCTAACAGGAGAGACAGAAATAACTGTACCCTTCGCTTGTTATGTAGGGAACTTAGAAATTTCTGCCACTGGATCAATCATGGAAAAGACAACACATGAATACTCACAATTGTGGGTTCACAAGTAGTCTTGGTGGGTGCTGATATGGTTTCATACTCTAAAACGAAAAAAAAAAAGAAGAAAAAATATTAACCAAAAACATTTTTAAAATAGATTTTTAATTCTACATAAATAAATAGTTATTGAAAATCAAATTCTATAATGGACTTTATGTTTCAATTCTATTTTCGTTTTTGTGGGCGTTTTGTCATATTTTTGATATTCTCTTAGAGCATGTTGGATTTCAAAACACCATTAACACACACAAAAAAAAACATCAAAAGTTAAGATAAACTGCTTAAATTGAGTTACAGCAAACATTTGGTCAAACATTTGTTTTGCTTATAATTATTTAGAACAAAAGTAAATGATGGTCTCCTGGCTTTAGATTCAAAAACTGCATAAAAAAATTTGAACGTGGAAACCCAGCCTAATTCAAATGAAGCATTTCTGAACAAGACTAGATGGATTTTTAGGGTATGTTCAGATGTTGTAATTGATTTGCAGATGATAATCATATAAAAAAAAAGCATATGATCTGGTAGCATTAGAGGCAGAGCTCGTCAAGAACTCATTTGCTATCTTCTTCACAGCAGAACAAACATGTAACATGTGGCACTCAACGGTCCTTAAAATATATTTCTTTATTTCATCCTCAAAAGTCACTGTACTGTCACACAATTTAATAAAGAACGCTGTAACTAGCACATTTTGAAATCACTTTTTTAAAAAAATCTGCCTGCATCCATCAGAAAAAAAAGCTGTAAAGTCATGGCCACTAGGGGTCTCAATTCCACCTAAGTTGCAGTCCATCGGCTGCTGTCAGGGAAGATCCATGCCTGGTGCCAGAGACTTAGGGTCCATTCACACGTCCGTATGCGTTTTGCAGATCCGCAAAACATGGACACTGGCAATGTGCGTTCCGCATTTTGCGGACAAGAATAGGACATGTTCTGTTTTTTTGCGGAAGGGAAGGGAAGTGCGGATGCGGAACGGATGCGGACCCATTTTGCCGACATGTGAATGGACCCATAGAAGACGGCTGAGAGGAAAAGGGGGCATGTCAGATCTAGCTGAGATTGCGAGCCTGGTAAAATAACTTCTTCTACGCTGCTTGTCAACATCACAGGAGCCTCCTGCCTGTCTGTAGGTGCGATTTATCCCTCCATATCTGTTCTGTGAGCGGCAGAGCTGAAAACAAACAGTGGGAAGTAAGGGGGAGGATGTCACAGTAGTACACTACTGACAAAACCATTAGGCCCCTTTCACACGGGCGAGTTTTCCGCGCGGGTGCAATACGTGAGGTGAAAGCATTGCACCCGCACTGAATCCGGACCTATTCATTTCTATGGGGCTGTGCACATGAGCTGTGATTTTCACGCATCACTTATGCGTTGCGTGAAAATCGCAGCATGCTCTATATTGTGCGTTTATCACGCAGCGCAGGCCCCATAAAATTGAATGGGGCTGCGTGAAAATCGCAAGCATGTGCGGATGCGGTGCGATTTTCACCCACGGTTGCTAGGAGACGATCAGGATGGAGACCTGATCATTATTATTTTCCCTTATAACATGGTTATAAGGGAAAATAATAGCATTCTGAATACAGAATGCATAGTACAATAGCGCTGGAGGGGTTAAATAAAAAATCATTTAACTCGCCTTAATCCACTTGCTTGCGCAGCCCGGCTTCTCTTCTGTCTTCTTTTTTGCTGTGTGCAGGAAAAGGACCTGTGGTGACGTCACTCCGGTCATCACATGATCCATCACCATGGTAAAAGATCATGTGATGACCGGAGTGACATCACCACAGGTCCTTTTCCTGCACACAGCAACAAAGAAGACAGAAGAGATGTCGGCTGCGCGAGCAAGTGGATTAAGGAGAGTTAAATTATTTTTTTAATCCCTCCAGCGCTATTGTACTATGTTATAAGGGAAAATAATACAATCTACCCAGGACCTAACCCAAACTCGAACTTCCCAAACCCGTTCGCCACGGCGGGCGAACATATCCAAAGTCAGCAGACACATTCCAGCCAATCAGCAGCAGACCCTCCCTCCCAGACCCTCCCACCTCCTAGCAAAAAGCAAGGACAGCATCCATCTTAGATTCATTCGGAACCTGCAGTCTAAGGCCTCATGCACACGACCGTATTTTTTTGCGGTCCGCAAAACGGGGTTCCGTTTTCCCGTGATCCGTGACCGTTTTTTCGTCCGTGGGTCTTCCTTGATTTTTGGAGGATCCACGGACATGAAAAAAAAGTCGTTTTGGTGTCCGCCTGGCCGTGCGGAGCCAAACGGATCCGTCCTGAATTACAATGCAAGTCAATGGGGACGGATCCGTTTGACGTTGACACAATATGGTGCCATTTCAAACGGATCCGTCCCCCATTGACTTTCAATGTAAAGTCTGGAGTCCCTTTTATACCATCGGATCGGAGTTTTCTCCAATCCGATGGGATATTTTAACTTGAAGCGTCCCCATCACCATGGGAACGCCTCTATGTTAGAATATACTGTCGGATATGAGTTAGATCGTGAAACCTCATTTCCGACAGTATATTCTAACAGAGGCGTTCCCATGGTGATGGGGACGCTTCTAGTTAGAATATACTACAAACTGTGTACATGACTGCCCCCTGCTGCCTAGCAGCATCCGATCTCTTACAGGGGGGCGTGATCAGCACAATTAACCCCTCAGGTGCCGCACCTGAAGGGGTTAATTGTACTATCATATCCCCCTGTAAGAGATCAGGGCTGCCAGGCAGCAGGGGGCAGACCCCCCCCCCTCCCCAGTTTGAATATCATTGGTGGCCAGTGCGGCCCCCCCCCCCCCCTTCCATTGTAATAATTCGTGCGGCCCCCGCCCCCCCTTCCTCCCTCTATTGTAATAATTCGTTGGTGGCACAGTGTGCGCCCCCCCCCCTTCCTCCCTCTATTGTAATAAATCGTTGGTGGCACAGTGTGCGCCCCCCATTGGCCCCCCCTCCCTCTATAGCATTAACAACATTGGTGGCCAGTGTGCGGCCTCCCATCTCTCTCCCCCCCCCCCCCCCGATCATTGGTGGCAGCGGGTTAATGATGGGGGGGGGGAAGGAGATGGGAGGCCGCACACTGGCCACCAATGTTGTTAATGCTATAGAGGGAGGGGGGGCCGATGGGGGGCACACACTGTGCCACCAACGAATTATTACAATAGAGGGAGGGAGGGGGGGGGGGGCGCACACTGTGCCACTAACGAATTATTACAATAGAGGGAGGGGGGGGGGGCCGCACTGGCCACCAACCTATTATTACAATAGAGGGGGGGGGGGCCGCACTGGCCACCAATGATATTCAAACGGGGGAGGGGGGGGAGGGTCTGCCCCCTGCTGCCTGGCAGCCCTGATCTCTTACAGGGGGCCGTGATCAGCACAATTAACCCCTTCAGGTGCGGCACCTGAAGGGGTTAATTGTGCTGATCACGGCCCCCTGTAAGAGATCGGGTGCTGCCAGGCAGCAGGGGGCAGTCTTGTACACAGTTTGTAGTGTATTCTAACTAGAAGCGTCCCCATCACCATGGGAACGCTTCTGTGTTAGAATATACTGTCGGTTCTGAGTTTTCACGAAGTGAAAACTCAGCTTTGAAAAAGCTTTTATGCAGACGGATCTGCGGATCCGTCTGTATAAAAACTAACCTACGGCCACGGATCACGGACACTGATGCCAATCTTGTGTGCATCCCTGTTCTTTCACGGACCCATTGACTTGAATGGGTCCGTGAACCGTTGGCCGTGAAAAAAATAGGACAGGTCATATTTTTTTCACGGCCAGGAAACACGGATCACGGATGCGGCTGCAAAACGGTGCATTTTCCGATCTTTCCACGGACCCATTGAAAGTCAATGGGTCCGCGAAAAAAAACGGAAAACGGCACAACGGCCACGGGTGCACACAACGGTCGTGTGCATGAGGCCTTAGTGAGAGGAGGGACAGTGTAGCTGCTGCTGATTTAATAGGGAAATCGATAGCTAGGCAAGTGTATTTAGTGTCCACTAAAGTCCTAAAAGACTCATCTGATCTCTGCTGTAAGGACAGCACCCCAAAAAGCCCTTTTTAGGGCTAGTACATCAGTCTGCTTTTTTTTTTTTTTCTTCTTTTTCTGTGTAATCTAATTGCAGTTGCCTGCCAGCGTGTGTGTCAGGCTCACAGCGTATACTGTGCCCACTTGCCCAGTGCCACCACTCATATCTGGTGTCACAGTAGCTTGCATTAAAAACAAAAAACACACACACACTTTTTTTACTGTAATATAATAGCAGTCAGTTGCCTGCACGAGTGTGTGTGTTTCAGGCCCTGTGTCATAGTGTCACCAGCGCAACTCCTATCTAGTGTCACAGTAGATTACATTAAAAAAAAAACACTTTGACTGTAATTTAATTGCAGTTACTTGCCTGCAAGCGTGTGTTATGCCTACAGTGTGTACTGTGCCAACTACTGCCAGTGCACAGTGCCACTCATATCTGGTGTCTCAGTAGCTTGCACGCATAGTACAACTAAACTAATCAAAAAAAAAATGACAGGCAGAGGCAGGCCACCCCGCAGGGGCCGTCGTGGTTGTGGTGCTGTGATTCCCTTTGGCCCTAGACTAATGCCCAGTGTTCAGAGGCCACGTACCCTGAACTTGAAAGGTTCTGAGGACATAGTTGACTGGCTAACACAGGACACCCAATCTTCTACAGCTTCCGCTCGGAATCTTGACGCACCATCCTCCTCCAGCTCAGCTTCGGGCACCTCTCAAGTTACGGATATGTAGAGAGAATCTCTAAATCGCACATCCTCATACCTATGCTTCTGATATACAACTGTTTTCAATTATCAGCATTTCTTATGATAAAACATGGCTATACAGCGATGCTATCAATCATTTGCTGTGCACTATAAAGAGACAATTAGTATACAGTTTGATCAAAGCGCATAGGCCCACTTACCGCGACATGGTTGCCTCTTGTTTAAGTGGGAACCTACTCTAACCATGGCGCAGAGCCGTGCGGCGACCACCACGCCTCCACACCGCTCCAGCAGGCAATGGGATCCAGCAGCCGCACAGCAGCCCCACTGTACAGTGAGGCCACATGGGCCCCGGGTCCCATCACTCCACCAGCACGGCACAGAAGCAGAGACGGCCGCCGTCCAGCGCCGCATGTGAACTGGTGCAAATGGCTCACCTGTTCACAGCCTCTCAGGAACTCCAACTGAGATGTGGTAGGAATTTATAGACCCTTTGCAGACTTCTGCTAATTAAAAAGCACCTAAGCCACATGGGGAGGAGTGCTGATTCAGGGGAGGGGGGAAAAGAAGTTACCACTCGCCCACCTACCGCCACCACCAACACTAGCATCACAGCCGCTTCACTTGATCTGTCAGAGGAGTTATTTACACATCAGTTGGAAGAAATGAGTGATGCGCAACCATTATTGCCAGAGGATGTAGATAACAGGGATATGTCTCAGTCAGGCAGCATGATGATCATGACGCTGTTGCTTCCTTTGCTGAGTTGTCAGATACAAGTGAGGCGGTTGATGATGACGATGTGTCCGTGGATGTCACGTGGGTGCCCGCTCGAAGAGAAGAAGAACAGGGGGAAAGTTCAGATGGGGAGAAAGAGAGGAGGAGGAGACGAGTTGGAAGCAGGGGGAGGTCGTCGCAAGGAGCTAGTGGCAGTGTCAGACAGCATGCATCGGCACCCGAGGTCAGCCAGACAGCACGCCAATCAACGCATGCTGTTGCCACCACCAGAATGCAGTCATTGCAGAGCTCAGCAGTGTGGCATTTTTTTTGTGTGTCTGCCTCTGACAACAGCGATGCCATTTGCCACCTATGCCAAAAGAAACTGAGTCGTGGGAAGTCCAACACCCACCTAGGTACAACTGCTTTGCGAAGGCACATGATCTCAAATCACAAACGCCTATGGGATCAACACATGAGTACAAGCAGCACACAAACTCAAAGCCGCCATCCTCCTCCTGGTCCAACATCTTCAGCCACGTCAACCACTGCTGTCCTCCTTGCCCCTTCTCAACCATCCGCCACCCTGTCTCTCGCCTTGAGCAGTTCCTGCTCATCTGCCCAGTCAGGTGACTGTCAAGGACATGTTTGAGCATAAGAAGCCAATGTCACAGAGTCACCCCCCTTGCCCGGCGTCTGACAGCTGGCTTGTCGGAACTCTTAGCCAGCCAGCTTTTACCATACAAGCTGGTGGAGTCTGATGCCTTCAAAAAATTTGTAGCTATTGGGACACCGCAGTGGAAGGTACCCAGCGAAAATTTCTTTTCACAAAAGGCAATCCCCAACCTGTACTCGATTGTGCAAAAGGAAGTCATGGCATGTCTGGCACACAGTGTTGGGGCAAGGGTCCATCTGACCACTGATACCTGGTCTGCAAAGCACGGTCAGGGCAGGTATATCACCTATACTGCGCATTGGGTAAACCTGCCGACGGCTGCCAAGCATGGAATGCGTGGCTCTGCAGAGGAGTTGGTGACACCGCCACGACTTGCAGGCAGGCCTGCTGCCACCTCCTCTACTCCTCCTACTCCATCCTCTTCGATAACCTCCTCGGCTGAGTCCCCTTCTGCTGCTGCGTCTTGCTCCACATCAACTGCACCCCCCCAGCTCCCCAGGGGCTATTACACATCCCGGATACGACAGTGTCACTCCGTCTTGGGGTTGACTTGCCTGAAAGCAGAGAGTCACACCGGACCAGCACTCCTGTCCGCCCTGAACGCACAGGTGGATCAGTGGCTGACTCCGCACCAACCGGAGATCGGCAAAGTGGTGTGTGACAACAGAAGCAATTTGTTGGCGGCATTGAATTTGGGCAAGTTGACACATGTGCCGTGCATGGCACATGTGTTGAATCTGATTGTACAACGCTTTGTACATAAGTACCCAGGCTTACAGGACGTCCTCAAGCAGGCCAGGAAGGTGTGTGGCCCTTTCAGGCGTTCCTACACTGCCATGGAGCACTTTTCAGATATCCAGCGGCGAAACAACATGCCAGTGAGGCGCTTGATTTGTGACAGCCCGACACATTGGAATTCAACACTCCTAATGTTCGACCGCCTGCTCCAACAAGAAAAAGCCGTCAACGAGTATTTGTATGACCGGGGTGCTAGGACAGCCTCTGCGGAGCTGGGAATTTTTTTTGCCACTTTACTGGACGCTCATGCGCAATGCCTGTAGGCTCATGCGTCCTTTTGAGGAGCTGACAAACCTAGTCAGTCGCACTGAAGGCACCATCAGCGACATAATCCCATTTGTTTTCTTCCTGGAGCGTGCCCTGCGAAGAGTGCTGGATCAGGCCGTAGATGAGCATGAAGAGGAAGAGTTGTGGTCACCATCACCACCAGAAACAGCAGTATCAGCATCGCTTGCCGGACCTGTGGCAACGCTGGAAGAGGAGTCTGAGGAAGAGGAGTCAGAGGAGGAATGTGGCTTTGAGGAGGAGGAAGACCAACCACAGCAGGCATCCCAGGGTGCTCGTTGTCACCTATCTGGTATCCGTGGTGTTGTACGTGGCTGGGGGGGGGAAAGAACAGATGTTCAGTGAGATCAGTGAGGACGAGGAACGGGACATGAGTAGCTCGGCATCCAACCTTGTGCAAATGGGGTCTTTCATGCTGTCGTTCCTGTTGAGGGACCCTCGTATAAAAAGGCTGAAGGAGAACGACCTGTACTGGGTGGCCACGCTACTAGACCCCCGGTATAAGCAGAAAGTGCCTGAAATGTTACCGAATTACCGCAAGTCGGAAAGGATGCAGCAGTTCCAAAATAAATTAAAAAAGTATGCTTTACACAGCGTATAAGGGTGATGTCACAGCACAACGGGAATCTAACAGGGGAAGAGGTGAAAGTAATCCTCCTCCTACCACGCCGGCAAGGACAGGACGCTTTACATATGTGTTGTTGATGGAGGACACAGCCCTTTGGGGTCCACCCTCAGAGAACGACTCGACCGGCAAGTATCAGACTACCTCGCCTTAACTGCAGATATCAACACTCTGAGGAGCGATGAACCCCTTGAGTACTGGGTGTGCAGGCTTGACCTGTGGCCTGAGCTATCCCAATTTGCGATAGAACTTCTGGCCTGCCCCGCTTCAAGTATCCTGTCAGAAAGGACCTTCAGCGAAGCAGGAGGTATTGTCACTGAGAAGAGAAGTCGCCTAGGTCAAAAAAGTCTAGATTACCTCACCTTTATTAAGATGAATGAGACATGGATCCCGAAGGGACTGACAGTGGGCGATACATTTGACTAAAAAAGGCTGATGAGATGAGCTGCCTTGGGCTAAAAATGGTCCACACGCTGCTGTATTTTATCTCTGCATGCCGGAAGACTTGCGTGACTTCTCCGCCACCAACTAGGGTTCAAGCCGCAATGTTTTAGTGTACTTTCTGCCTGGAAAACATAAATTTTTCTGGCCGCTGCTACAATACCTAATTTTTCAGGCATGTATACATGCCTAATTTTTCAGGCCTCTGGTGCTGCAAAAAAAAAAAAAAAAAAAGGCACATACATGTGTCAATTCCCCTTCGTGATCGTTACCTTGTTGTGGTGAAGGGGCTTGCGTATCACAATGAAGCGACCACCTCTATGAGTGTGTTGGTAATGGCAATGTTGGCACACCCCAGATGATAAGGTCGTTGCTTCATTGTGAACAGACCAAAAGCGATCGGCTGGATAATTTTGCATAGAAAAAAACATTAATATTCTTTGTGATCATCTAAGGCAGCGGTTCTCAACCTAGGGGGTCTTGACTCCTTTGGGGGTCGATCGGCCCTTTCCGGGGGGTCGCCTGAGGCTTCCTATTGTGGGTCGCCCGCACAACGGCAGGAGCCCCTTATCCTCGCGCACAGGAAGTGATGTCCTATCGCTGCCTGTGCTTGAAGGAGCCTGACGTCGGGACCTGTCTGCTGAGGTCCGAGTTTTTTCGTTAATGACACCGCCTCTGAGCACCACTGCCACCAATGATTTAATTGAGCCTGGCTGAGCCTAACTAATTTTATTTTAATTATTTGGCTGAGCAAGGCTTAATTTATTTGGGGGAAACCTGATGCACCACTGATTTATTTATTTGGGGGTACCCTGAGCACCGCTGATTTATTTATTTGGGGGATACCTGAAGCCCCGCTGATTTATTTATTTGGGGGACCCTGAGCACCATTGATTTATTTATTTGGGGGAAACCTGATGCACCGCTGATTTATTTGGGGGAGACCTGAAGCCCCGCTGATTTATTTATTTGGGGGACCCTGAGCACTTCTGATTTATTTATTTGAGGGGTACCCTGAGCACCACTGATTTTTTATTTTTTTTGGGAGGGGGGGGTACTGTGCGCACCACTGATTTATTTTTTAGGGGGTATTTGTTGTTTATTATTTATTTTAAAGTTATTTATTTGGTTTACAAATATTTTGTATTTATGCTAAAGTTCTGTGGTTATGAATGAATACTTGTGTATTTGAATTAACATTTGGTGTATTGGTGTCTGTGCGTGTTTTTGGTGGGTCATCATAACAGTAGCAAAATTAGTTATGACGTAGCAAGGAAAAAAATGTAATGGTTGGGGGTCACCACAACATGAGGAACTGTATTAAGGGGTCACGGCTTTAGAAAGGTTGAGAACCACTGATCTAAGGTGATCATTAAAGCCTACTAGGCCAACAATGGGCCCACACTGCAGAATCATTGTTTTATGGGTCACTTAACTACCTCAGCATGACCATAGGCTTTGAAAAACCCCCATCGCCTGCAATCTCCCAAACGTGCGCACTAGCACAGTCATCACTACGCCAAGATTGACGCATAGAGGAATAAAATTTATGTCATGAGTGTGTCAACTATTTGCGGTTGTCTAAAATCTATTCCATACACGTCCCCTGATAGGGGACGTAACAGGGATTAAACTGATAGGAATAGTACTACTTAACACACCACTCATATCTGGTGGCACAGTACATTGCAAGGCGTACACGCAGTGCCCCAAATTGGAAGTAAGAGGACCAACCAAGCATCTTTTTCCATCTCCCGGTTCCTAAAATCTATTCCATACACCGGCCCCTGATAGGGGACAAAACAGAGATTAAACTTAAGAACAGATTTTTTTTAAATTTAAACAAAAAAGAGGAAAGCCTCTGCGGAGCTGGGTATTTTTTTGCCGCGTTACTGAACGCTCATGCACAATGGCTGTAGGCTCATGCGTCCTTTTGCGGAGGTGACAAACCTGGTCAGTCAAACCCAAGGCAACGTCATCGACCTCATCCCATATGCGTTTTTTCTGGAGCGTGCCCTGCGAAGAGTGCTGGATCAGGCCGTAGATGAGCATGAAGAGGAAGAGTTGTGGTCACCATCACCACCAGAAGCAGCCTTGTCGTCGTCGATTGCTGGACCTGCGGCAACGCAGAGAGAGCAGTCTGAAGAAGAGGAGTCAGAGGAGGAAGGTGGCTTTGAGGAGGTGGAAGACCAACCACAGCAGGCGTCCCAGGGGGCTTGTTGTCACCTTTCAGGGACCCTTGGTGTTGTACGTGGCTGGGTGGAGGAAGAGACCTTCAATGACGTCAGTGAGGACAAGGAACGGGACATGGCTAGCTTGGTATCCAACCTTGTGCAAATGGTTTGCGGTTGTGCAAATGGACTGTTTGCGGTGCGTTAAACGGGGAGTTTGGTCTGTCAGAGCTTGGTCTGTCACTGAAGCGGGTGTAACCCTTGCACTACCTGATCGATACAACATCATACCTGATCGTATACACATACTGGATGTTTTAAAGCACGTTATCCCAAACAATTTAGGATTGTTAGGTGATTTATGCCCTTTATGGATTAAAACACGACTCTGCGTCAACTACGTAATTTTCCATGGGAGTTTTGCCATGGATCCCCCCTCCGGCATGCCACAGTGCAGTTGTTAGTCCCCTTGAAACAACTTTTCCATCACTATTGTGGCCAGAAAGAGTCCCTGTGGGTTTTAAAATTCACCTGCCTATTGAAGTCTATGGCGGTTCGCCCGTTCGCGTACATTTGCGAAAATTTGCGTTCGCCGACGGAAAATTTTATGTTCGCGACATCTCTACCAAACATGCTGATTTTTCTCACGCGAGTGCAAAACGCATTACAATGTTTTGCCCTCTCGCGGAAAAATCGCGCCTCCTAACCAGGCAAAAAACATGACGCCCGTATGAAAGAGGCCTTAGGGAGGCCCAAACATAACAGTTCCTTTACAGTTATGATCGTACAAAGAAGCACAATCATTATGAAAACTTTTTTGGAAAAGTTAGGTACATTTTAAAAGAATAGCAGCATAGCAAGGTGGATACAAACAACTCTAAACAGAATGCTTCGTGCTACACTCTCTTCTTCTTGGCGAGTGCCGGTATATGTCTATTGCTATTAGAATTTCAATTAGGTTGGGTTTCAATGTTCAGATTTTATTTTATTTTTTTTATGCATTTTCTGAAGCCAAAAGGCAAAAGTGGATTCAAAGAGAGGAAAAGACTCAAATGTGCCCTCTGTTTATGATCCATTCCTTCATTAGATTTTACAAACCGCATGTGGAATCCCAGACTTAGGCCATGTTCACATGGCGGATTTTCCACACCAAAAAGGTCAATGCACCTCCCATTGTGTTCGGTGGAAAATCTGCACTAAGTTTCATGAAGAGTGTTTTTTAGCCACACACTGAGTCAAAATTAGTGTTGAGCGAACTTGTGTTTTAAGTTCGGCGTCTAAAGTTCGGGTTATCGAAGAATCGCGCTATGGATTCTAAATTCCGTTATGGTCCGTGGTAGCGGAATCCATAATGCGATTCTTCAATAACCCAAACCCGAACTTTAGACGCCGAACTTAAAAACACAAGTTCACTCACTCGTAAAAATTTATCAGGATGCCAAATGGAAATTCCTATTATAATCCACGGCCTAAAAACCACATCAGAACCCGCACACAAAAAAAAAAAAAGCCAACAACCACATTAACCAAACCTGCTTTGAATGGAAAAATTAATTAAAACAAAAAGAATGGAGAACATGGAATTTAGATGCAGATTACACGCCAACATTTTCAGCTTGCTAATGGTAACATACCCTTAACACGGTGTGACCACTGCTACCAGGGGAACTCATCAGTGCTCCGCTATTGAGTCAATCGGGTGATAGATGGATCCCCCTTCCTCTGTCTAAGGCCTCAAGCACACGGCCGTGTTCCGCAGCCGAGAGCAGTCCGTGGTAACCCGGCCGGGATTCCTGCTGACAGCAGGAGCGCACGGAGTCATTGGTTGCTATGACGCCGTTCGTTTCATGCCGCCGCTGCTGTACAGTGATACACTCGTATAGATCATACCAGTGTTTCACTGTACAGCAGCTGCGGCATGAAGCGCACGGCGTCATAGCAACCAATGACGCCGTGCGCTCCTGCTGTCAGCAGGAATCCCGGCCGGGTTACCACGGACCGCTCTCGGCCGCGGAACACGGCCATGTGCATGAGGCCTAAGGGTCCATTCACACGTCCGCAAAATGGGTCCGCATCCGTTCCGCAATTGACGGGTGCAGACCCATTTATTTTCAATGGGGCAGGAATGTGCTGTCTGCATCCGCATTTGCGGTTCCGCACTTCCGCATCTATGCTTCCGTTTCCGCAAAAAAAAAAAATATAGAACATGTCCTATTCTTGTCCACATTACGGACAAGGATATTTCTGTTCTATTAGGGGACAGGCGTTACGTAAAATACGGAATGCACACGGACGTCATCCGTATTTTTTGCGGGCCACAAAATTGCGGTCCGCAAATTTGCAGAACGGCGCGGACAGCCATTATTATAACTGCCTATTCTTGTCCATTTTGCGGACAAGAATAGGCAGTTATAATAATGGCTGTCCGCGCCGTTCTGCAAATTGCGGAACGCACACAGACGCCATCCGTGTTTTGCGGATCTGCAATTTGTGGACCGCAAAACACACAACGGTCGTGTGCATGAGGCCTTATCAATAGAAAAATCACTGGCACTAGTTCTGGTGAATTTATACTTTTCACTTAGAGATCCATTGCATCATTCTGGAGAAAAAAGTACTGCCTCAGGCTACATGCACACGACCGTTGTGTGTTTTGCGGTCCGCAAATTGCGGATCCGCAAAACACGGATGGCGTCCGTGTGCATTCCGCGGTTTGCGGAACGGCACGGACAGCCATTAATATAACTGCCTATTGTCCACAAAACGGACAAGAATAGGACAGGTTATATTTTTTTTGCGGACCACGGAATGGAGCAACGGATGCGGACAGCACACGGAGTGCTGTCCGCATCTTTTGCGAGCCCCATTAAAGTGAATGGGTTCGCATCCAAGCTGCAAAAAACTGCGGCTCGGATGCGAACCAAAACAACGTTCGTGTTCATGAGGCCTCAGTCACACGTCAGTGTTCGGTCAGTGATTTCCATCAGTGATTGTGAGCCAAAACCAGGTGCGGCTCTAAAAACACACAACAGGAGCAGATCTTTCCCTTATACCTTATGTCTGTGGAGGCTCCACTCCTGTTTTTTTGCTCCCAATCACTGATGGAAATCATTGACCAAACACTGATGTGTGAATAAGGCTTAATCCATATGCCAATTAATAGGCGAGTGCACTGAAGGCGGGTCCAAGCCACTCTGTGCACCCTTTTTCCTCCTGCTTCCTCTGCTAGCCCCGCCTTCTCCTTGATTGACAGAGCCAGGTGAGATGACTATGCAGGAACCAGACCCTGTCAATCAAGATGGAAAGGCAGGGAACGGCAGAGGTAAAAGGAGGAACAAGGGTGCACAGAGGCTTGGACCCGTCCTCAGTGCACTTAACTTCTCATTTACACAGTGTAAGGATTAAAATAAGTTTCGTAAAAATTAAGCAAAAGGATCGCTGCTTACACAGCGCAGTATGGAACACAACTTCACCAGTTTTGCTGCCCAAGTAAACACTGGTGTCGTAATTTAGATGATTTTTACTATGATTTCATTGCAGCTGGCTAGCCTCCATTCTTTACAGGGACCCTGTGATGATAAAAATGCAATGTAAGGCCTCATGCACACAACCGGTGTTTTAGTCCACATCAGAGCCACCGTTTTGGCGGCTCGAATACGGACCCATTCACTTCAATAGGGCTGCAAAAGATGCTTATACGTTGTTCCGTTCCGTAGCCCCGCTAAAAAAATATAACATGTCCTATTCTTGTCCGCACTTTGCGGAACAAGAATAGGCATTTATATTGAAGGCTGTCCGTGCCGTTCCCCAAATTGCGGAACGCGCACGGACGCCATCCGTGTTTTGCGGATCCACGATTTGCGGACCGCAAAACACACCACGGCCGTGTGCATGAGGCCTAAGCTGCAGGCAGCATGTTATAGAGCAGGAGAAGCTGAGCAGATTGATATACAGGTTTATGGGAAAAGATTCAGTAAAACGGAATATATTCATTTACATTCCTGCTCATCCTGAGCTTCGAGGTCAAGGAGACGGTCCTATCAGTGATTGACAGCCTTCCATACAGAGATGGCTGTCAGTGCGGCGGACTGAGAACTTACAGTGGAGAGAAAAAAAAAAACAATACTATAAGTGGCCCCATGTTGTAGGCAGGTACAAATTGATAGAAGGTGGGGCAGCACAAGGACATGGGCTCAGCAATACCATAATGCAGCACAAAATAGCATCCCACTAGAACTACATACCACAGTTCAGCACAATAACTGCCCCAGGAGCTGTCGCTCTGTTGTGGCCATCAATAGCTGCTACGTTCTGTCTTCCTCCTCCTATTAAGATATGAAGCTTGAGATGCAGGTTTAGGAGGCGAGATGCAGCACAGCACCAAGCCAACCCCTACCTTAATCCTTATAGCCCCGGTTTTTCATTTTTGTGTCTTTGTTTTTTTACTCCCTGCCTTCCCGAGACCATAACTTTATTTTTCCGTTCACATAGCCGTATGAGGGCTTGTTTTTTGCGGGACAAGTGGCACTTTCTAATTCCACCGTTTAATATTGCTTACGGTGTAGTGGGAGCAAGAAAAAAATCCTAATGGGATTAAATTGGGAAAAAAGAAAAAGCAGTTCCGAAACAGTTTTATGGGTTTTGTTTTTAAGACGTTCCCTATCCAGTAAAACTAACCTGTTACCTTGATTCTACAGGTCAGTATGAATACATATGTAAAGTTTTACTTGCATTTTAATACTGAAAAAAATAATTAAAATAAATAAAATAAAATTATAAATTTTCTTTTTATCGCCATATTCTGACCCAGATAACTTTTTTGTAGTTATGTGTACGGAGTTGTGTGAGGGTTCATTTTTTGCAGGGTGATATGTACTTTTTGTTGAAACCATTTTGGTGTGTGTAAGACTTCTTGACCACTTTTTATATAATTTTTTTTGTGGGCGGTGAAACAACCCAAAAAATTGCAAATCGTCCATTTTGGCATTTTTTTTTTTTTCGTTTCGCTGTTCGCTGCATGGGAAAAATACTTTTAATAGTATGGGCATTTTCGCACGCTGAAAAGCCCATTATGTGTATATTTTTTTTGTTCACATTTTGAGTAAAGGGGGGGGGGGTGATTTGAATTTGTATAATTTTATTACTTAGAATTTTAGTTTTTTTTTGCACTTTTTTTTATATTCATCACATTGCTTCTTTCATAGACCGCATTGGAGTGTATGAGAAATACTCTGCATGAACAAATGTGCGGCAGCTTCAGTTCATTCCGAAGGATGGAAGCTGCCGCACAATGCGTCTGGCTCCCCCAATCCTCGCCAGAGTTGGAACACACCCAGAAGCGTGCGCATCCAGATGGCACAGTCACGGTTGACCACAGCACCTGAAGGGTTAAAAGTCCGCAACCGGCATAACCGCCAGTCACGGACATTAGCCGCGGGTGTCTGCTGCATGAAACATCTTTAACCCTTTCAACACTGGGTGATTTTCAGTTTTCTACTCCCAGCCCTCCAAAAGTCATAACTTTTTTATTTACATAGCCGTATGAGGGCTTGCTTGTTTTTTGCTGGACAAGAGGCACTTTCTAATGGCACTATTTACGGTTGCATACAATGTGGTGGGAAGCGGGAAAAATTAAAAATATATAATAGGATAAGAGGGGCACACCTACATCTAATTCACATCGATCACTAGATGTAGGTGTGCCCCTCTTATCCTATTATACATTTATCTTCTTTTAAGGTTTGGGGTAACCTTTTTAGGGGGAGCACCCTTTTTCATTACAACTTGGAGGGTGAGCCATTCCGATATATGTTACAAAAATTCAAAATAAATTACAAAATGGGATGAAATTGGAAAAATTTAATCCTGCAACTTTTTGGGGGTTTTGTTTTTACGGTGTTGCCTATACTGTAAAACTGACCAGTTAGACCTCATGCACACGACCGTGCCGTTTTTTTGCGGTCCGCAAAAAACGGAAGCCGCCCGTGTGCCTTCCGCAATTTGCGGAACGGAACAGGCGGCCCATTGTAGACATGCCTATTCTTGTCCGCATCACGGACAAGGATAGGACATGCTATATTTTTTTTGCGGGGCCACGGAACGGAGCAAAGGATGCGGACAGCACGCGGAGTGCTGTCCACATCTTTTGCGGCCCAATTGAAGTGAATGGGTCCGCACCCGAGCCGCAAAAACTGTGGCTCGGATGCGGACCACAACTATGGTCGTGTGCATGAGGCCTTACTTTGATTCTCCAGGTCAGTACGAATCCAGCTTTACCACATATGTAAAAAAAATAATCTGGTGTTTTTATTATCTTGAAAAAAACATTATTTTCTTTTAGCTGCCATATTCTGACCCCTATAACGTTTTTGCAGTTATGTGTACGGAGCTCTGTGAGCATTGGAGTCTTAGAGGATTTCACTGCCACAGACAGAGGCTCCATCGAAATTACTAGGCAGCAGCTTCCTGTCACACAGGAGGACAGTGCCTGCTGCCAACAAGATCCATCTCTCCCGATCTCCGCCAGAGCACACGCGGAAGCGCGCACTCCCTGGTTTTCACACATTTAGATGCCGAGGTCAGGTTTGACCATGGCATCTGAAGCGTTAAATGTATGAAACAGCAGGCACCCCGCGGCTATGCGGTCCGCTCCGCTCCCGAGCAGGCACCATTTTTAAATGTCCGACCTCCAACGTACTTTTACGTGGGGAGGTTGGGAAGGGGTTCAAGTACATGTACGGCGCTAGTTGGGAAAGGGTTAGGCATCCTGAGTGGACTTCCCCCTACTAATGATCCATATAGTGTCCCAGTAGTACGCTCCCTAAGTGGCCAAAATGAGAAAAATAAAATACCTGTATGCAGCTCCAAGTTGCGGTCTCCTTTGCAGTCCACAGCCCTCTTCCTGTCTGGCGCCATTTGTAGACTGCTTGATATAGGGGCCTGTGGCCTCCCAGGCTGTGCTACAGTATTCAACTATATCACCGTCCTGAGAGTAGCCATACAATTGAATTCAGGAGGGCATCTCAGACACCGGCCAGGTAAATAAGTACCTGATGCCCCCAGCATTCATTTCAGCTCAGAGCATCAGATCATTATGTACAGTTTGTGGACAGTGGCAGCGAGCAGAGCTTGGGTGGGCCCCTGCGCATCATCACATGGGCAAATTTCCATGTAGGGTCTATGGCCAATCCGCCCCAGGTGTCAATCACTGATAGGACCTCCTCCTTGACTTCAAAGCCCAGAATTAGCAAATGAATAAATTTCAATTTTTACTGAATCTTTTCCCACAAAGCTATACATCAATTTGCTCAGCTTCTCCTGCTCTAGAACCTGCTGCCCGTAAGCTTACATTGCCTACGAATGCATGTCTGTAGATGCAGTAACTGCATCAGAGCGCCTTCACGTGCAGCAGATTTTGTTGCAGAAATTTTTTCGAACTGGAAATCAGTTCCATTTATCTGAATGGTGCTTGCAGAAATCCATGTGTTTGCCACCAAAACCACCCCCCGTTCAAATAATTGAAATTAGTTTTTTCAGTGACAGAACTTTCTGCAATAATAACATCTCAGTGTGAACGCTCCCTCACAACTGCATTCCAACTGCACGGTGGATCAGCCCCCGAAAGGGCTGTGTCACACAAGAGAGTCCATTGCGGGAATCACGCTCCGTCTGGGAGTGTGATCCTCCGTTCAGGAGTGCACGGCATTATACTGATTTATAATGCTGTGTGTCTCTGCTTGACCTTATTGCTACAGGATCATAGTGACATGAGGATTTCTTGGTTCCCACATAAATCTACACCAAAACACGCTTTTGTTGTTCGCAGTTTTTGGTGCAGGTTTGATGAGGTTTTGCCGCAAATCTCATCCTAGCATTGGAAGGAGTGAAATCTGCATAAAAGAACCGCAACCATCAACGAAAAACGCATTGCATTCGAATGCCTTCAGTTTTTCATGCAGCCCCATTCATTTCTATGGAGCGTGAAAAAAAAAAAAAAGGAAGACAATGTTGAATATTTTTCATCAACACAATGACAATCAGTGAAAAATGATGTACAAGTGCATATACCTACACATAATGCATAATATATATATATATATACACACACATACACAAGTGCATATACCTACACACAATGCATATATCTATATACACACACAAGTGCATATACCTACACATAATGCATATATCTATATATACACACAAGTGCATATACCTACACATAATGCATATATCTATATATACACACACAAGTGCATATACCTACACATAATGCATATATCTATATATACACACACAAGTGCATATACCTACACATAATGCATATATCTATATATACACACACAAGTGCATATACCTACACATAATGCATATATCTATATATACACACACAAGTGCATATACAGACCTCTCCATTCTTTGTAGGTGGGAAAACTTCAAACAAACTAAATCGCCAGCGTATCAAATACTTATTTTTCCCACTGTACCTACACATAATACATATACCTATACATGTATACACGTGCATATACCTACATATTGAAATGAAAGGCTCAGGATTCAGTCCAGATGCTATGCATTCACAAAACAGAATGCCTCTGAACAGAAAAAACTCACTCATGTGAAATTAGCCTAAGTGATAGGTGTCATTACATTCAGCTGAAGCTAGCCTACTAGGCATTGTGCCTGGTTTAACCCCTTCCCGACCCTCAGACCCTCGCCGGACAGGTGGTACATGTGCGGCACAATGGAAACCGGTCATCGTGTCTAACGACATGGTGACTGGGCTGAGATGGTTGCTGTACCTGACAGCCAGCCCTCTTGGCTAATGTTCCAAGGGGGTTGCATCGCCCTGCTGCAGCCTTGATCGCTACGATTAGCCGATAGCAGCTTCCTCACTGTAAAAATCTGTGAGGGGGCTGCAGGTGGGCTCAGAAAGTGATGATCTGTGCTGTACAGGGCAGCACCAATCACCCCCAAGGTGCTGTCATTTTCTGGTATAGCATATCAGCCAATTGTAGCGCAAAAGTGGCATGTAGAATGGTGAGAACCTGTCTGCACGCCATTTCAGTGGGTAATGGCATGCAGAGAGGTTATGTGCCCCACTGTGCAGTGGCCTGCTGCCACTTGTGGTGCACCTCCAGGCAATCTACTGGGAACAACTGTAAAAAACTGTCCCTGGAACTGCTGCAGTGTTCAATCATTTAAATGTACATTTTCTGCAGTTCCCGGTCTCTTTCACATGAGCGAGTTTTCCATCCCGACGTAATGCGTGTTGCGAACAGTAAGCATCCAGATTGAATCCTGAACCATTCATTTCAGTAGGAATATGCACACGAGAACTGTTAATTACTGATCATCTAAAATACAGCATGTTCTATACTGTGCTTTTTTCACGCAGCCCCGGCTCCATACAAATGAATGGGGCTCGTGTGAAAAACGGAAGGCATCCAGATGTAATGATTTTTTACTGATGGGTGCTAGGAGATGCTCAGTGTTATTCTTCAGTTTTTCTTAACCCCTTAAAGCCCAGCGCTGTATATGTACGGCGCAACCGGACATAGCTTAACGCCCAGCACTGTACATGTACGGCGCAAGGTCTGCGGGGAACGATCAGTCGGGAGTCACGGCACCATGCCTGCTCTTACCGGCACAGCCCCCCTGCAGCTCCCAGCGCTGCGATTGGCTGATCAAAGAGAACGGCACATCGCAGCGCAGGAAGCTGTCAGAGGCATCGGGGAGGGTCAGGGGGAGGTGGCAGGAGCTGAACAAGTCAACACCGGTCACCTCCAAGGTGAGGCAGGGGACACCAGTGTTTTGGGTCCCCTGCCAGCGCTGCTATTGGCTGGAACAACGCTCCAGCCAATTGCAGCGCTATAGTTGCACAGAAAGAGGCAGAACTTCCCTGCATTCAGCCATTCTTGCTGGTGACTGCATGCAGAGAGGTTCTGTGCTTCTCTGTGCTACTTGTTGGCTTGCTGGGACTTGTGGTGCATACCACAGCGATTTAATCCCTTTCTTGCTGAAAAGAAGAGAGAAGAAGAAAGAAGAAGAACATCTGGAATAGCTGCACAGATTTTTTTTTTCATTTGCAGCTATTTCAGATCCCTAAACCACCCTCTGTTTTGCATGAACGCACCATCTGCGTCCGTGCATTTTGCAACTGCAGTGTCCCAGTACATGACAGTGGGCACCGCAAACGTGTTTTTATTATGTTTTAATGTCATGTAATATGCCTGCATTTTGTACTTCATCTCCTGTCATATTCTCCCATGTCACAATGTGATTCTACATGCAAGATCCTTTACACAGGCCTAGTTAGGGTGCACTACACTTGTTTCTCCACTAGAGTGTTACAGTATATATATAGCTTAGCTCAGACCTAGTTAGGCTGTGCAGTGTAGTGTAGTGCAGTGCAGTGTAGTGTAGTGTAGTGCAGTGTAGTGTAGTGCAGTGTAGTGTAGTGTAGTGTAGTGTAGTGCAGTGCAGTGTAGTGCAGTGTAGTGCCGTGCAGTGTAGTGTAGTGTAGTGCAGTGCAGTGTAGTGCAGTGTAGTGCAGTGCAGTGTAGTGTAGTGCAGTGTAGTGTAGTGCAGTGTAGTGTAGTGTAGTGCTGAGAACAGTCCAGTTCACTCATGAGGTTAGTCAGAAAGCAGCAGCAATGTAGCTGTATAGCTGGAGGGAGGCCTATTCACAGCCTCTCTGCTCTGTCCCTGTCGGCTCCACAGTCCAGGGTTAAAGCCTGCAACTATTCTACCCAGAGGTGAGCAATCCACTCCTATAGATCGCTCTTCCGGGGTGACCAATGTCCAAACTGCATGCAGCCGAGTATCTAAGGGATTACTACAATTTATTCAGGACAAAGGATCAGCAAGACAGCCATTACTTGAGGGCTTACTAGGCACCTTTGTACCAGGTGTAGGACACAGCTTCTGGCATCCAGACCGCCAGTTCAAACTCTGAGGACAGTTTAGGCCAACTGTCAGAACAACATTGGAATAGAAGTTCAAGGATTTAGAAAAGCACCTTCAACCAAGGTTAGAATAAGGCCAGAGTTTTTACCAGTGTAAGGCCTCCTGCACACGAACGTATTTTTTTGCGGTCCGCAAAAACGGGTCCCGTTGGTCCGTGATCCGTGACCGTTTTTTCGTCCGTGGGTCTTCCTTGATTTTTGGAGGATCCACGGACATGAAAAAAAAGTCGTTTTGGTGTCCGCCTGGCCGTGCGGAGCCAAACGGATCCGTCCTGAATTACAATGCAAGTCAATGGGGACGGATCCGTTTGACGTTGACACAATATGGTGCCATTTCAAACGGATCCGTCCCCATTGACTTTCAATGTAAAGTCAGGAGTTAATATACCATAGGATGGGAGTTTTCTCCAATCCGATGGTATATTTTAACTTGAAGCGTCCCCATCACCATGGGAACGCCTCTATGTTAGAATATACTGTCGGATATGAGTTAGATCGTGAAACCTCATTTCCGACAGTATATTCTAACACAGAGGCGTTCCCATGGTGATGGGGACGCTTCTAGTTAGAATATACTACAAACTGTGTACATGACTGCCCCCTGCTGCCTGGCAGCATCCGATCTCTTACAGGGGGCCGTGATCAGCACAATTAACCCCTCAAGTGCCGCACCTGAAGGGGTTAATTGTACTATCATATCCCCCTGTAAGAGATCAGGGCTGCCAGGCAGCAGGGGGCAGACCCCCCCCCCTCCCCAGTTTGAATATCATTGGTGGCCAGTGTGCCCCCCCCCTTCCTCCCTCTATTGTAATAAATCGTTGGTGGCACAGTGTGCGCCCCCCCCCTTCCTCCCTCTATTGTAATAAATCGTTGGTGGCACAGTGTGCGCCCCCCCCCCCTCCCTCCCTCTATTGTAATAAATCGTTGGTGGCACAGTGTGCGCCCCCCCCCCCTCTATTGTAATAATTCGTTGGTGGCACAGTGTGCGCCCCCCATCGGCCCCCCCTCCCTCTATAGCATTAACAACATTGGTGGCCAGTGTGCGGCCTCCCATCTCCCCCCCATCCCCCCCCTTCCCCCCGATCATTGGTGGCAGCGGGTTACTAGCAATAGTACAATAGTAAAAGATTCATACTTACCTGGGAGCTGCGATCTCTGCGTCCGGCCGGGAGCTCCTCCTACTGGTAAGTGACAGTTCATTTAGCAATGCGCCGCACAGACCTGAGGCTGTCACTTACCAGTAGGTGGAGCTCCCGGCCGGACACGAACATCGCAGCAGCAGGTAAGTATGAATCTTTGACTATTGTACTGTTGCTAAGTAACCATGGCAACCAGGACTGTAGTAGCGTCCTGGTTGCCATGGTTACCGATCGGAGCCCCAGCGATTAAACTGGGACTCCGATCGGAACTCCGCTGCCACCAATGATGGGGGGGGGGGGGGGGATGGGAGGCCGCACACTGGCCACCAATGTTGTTAATGCTATAGAGGGAGGGGGAGCCGATGGGGGCCGCACACTGTGCCACCAACGAATTATTACAATAGAGGGGGGGGGGGGCCGCACTGGCCATCAATGATATTCAAACTGGGGAGGGGGGGGGGGGCCTGGCAGCCCTGATCTCTTACAGGGGGATATGATAGTACAATTAACCCTTTCAGGTGCCGCACCTGAAGGGGTTAATTGTGCTGATCACGGCCCCCTGTAAGAGATCGGGTGCTGCCAGGCAGCAGGGGGCAGTCTTGTATACAGTTTGTAGTGTATTCTAACTAGAAGCGTCCAGATCACCATGGGAACGCTTCTGTGTTAGAATATACTGTCGGTTCTGAGTTTTCACGAAGTGAAAACTCAGCTTTGAAAAAGCTTTATGCAGACGGATCTTCGGATCCGTCTGTATAAAAACTAACCTACGGCCACGGATCACGGACACGGATGCCAATCTTGTGTGCATCCGTGTTCTTTCACGGACCCATTGACTTGAATGGGTCCGTGAACCGTTGGCCGTGAAAAAAATAGGACAGGTCATATTTTTTTCACGGCCAGGAAACACGGATCACGGATGCGGCTGAAAAACGGTGCATTTTCCGTTTTTTCCACGGACCCATTGAAAGTCAATGGGTCCGCGAAAAAAAACGGAAAACGGCACAACGGCCACGGGTGCACACAACGGTCGTGTGCAGGAGGCCTAAGACTTTGATATTTTATAAGCCTAGTCTGAGCAGTAGCTTCCTTTTCATTACAAAGAGCCTGTTTCCACTAAGGCCTCTGGGAAAAGGTGCGGGTGCGTTTCGGGAACATGCGCGATTTTTTCGCGCGAGTGTAAAACATTGTAATGCGTTTTTCACTCGCGTGAGAAAAATCGCGCATGTTTGGTACCCAAACCCGAACTTCTTCACAGAAGTTCGGGCTTGGGATCGGTGTTCTGTAGATTGTATTATTTTCCCTTATAACATGGTTGTAAGGGAAAATAATAGCATTCTGAATACAGAATGCATAGTACAATAGCGCTGGAGGGGTTAAAAAAAATAAAAATAAAATTTAACTCACCTTAATCCAGTTGTTTGCGCAGCTGGCATCTCCTCTGTCTTTAACTGTGAGCAATAGGACCTTTGATGATGTCACTGCGTTCATCACATGGTCCATCACATGATCCATCACCATGGTGATGGATCATGTGATGAGCGTAGTGACGTCATCAAAGGTCCTATTGCTCACAGTTAAAGACAGAAGAGATGCCGGCTGCGCGAACAAGTGGATTAAGGTGAGTTTAATTTTTTATTTTTATTTTTTAACCCCTCCAGCCGTATTTTACTTAGCATTCTGTATTCAGAATGCTATTATTTTCCCTTATAACCATGTTATAAGGGGAAATAATAATGATCGGGTCCCCAGCCCGATCGTCACCTAGCAACCGTGCGTGAAAATCGCACTGAATCCGCACTTGCTTGCGGATGCTTGCGATTTTCACTCAACCCCATTCACTTCTATGGGGCCTGCGTTGCGTGAAAAACGCAGAATATAGAACATGCTGCGATTTTCACGCAACGCACAAGTGATGCGTGAAAATCACCGCTCGTGTGCACAGCCCCATAGAAATGAATGGGTCATGATTCAGTGCGGGTGCAATGCGTTCAACTCACGCATTGCATCTGCGCGGAATACTCGCCTGTGTGAAAGGGGCCTAAGGACTTGCATTCTTCTTTCCCCCATATGCATGAGAGACTGTACTTAATGTCTGGCTGTACCAAGAGACTGTTATTACTTGGATGTACTGTTACCAGGATTTATCTTCAATAAAGTTCCACCCTGGATTTCATCCTTTCTGACTCAGTCTCAAGTTCCTCAATTAACACTACAGTAAATGGTTGTACCTCCATACAAAAGGTACTGGCGTCACGACTACAAGGGACCTTGCCATAGAAACATTAATACAGACCACCAAGGGCACCTCGAACCACCATCTGGCCTGTGTCCCTTACACCAGACTGTGCCCCAGAGAATTCTTGTGCCGTTCTCCTCTTCACTTATGCGAGCCTGCCCAGGGACGATGTAACCGTGAGTAACCAGAACTGTATTTACCTCGGCCCACCTTTGCTCACACCGTGACCTCACGCATAATTCTCTGTTTGGTCTGGCATACCGCACAACCACTGAGCACCAATCAGTAGTGTCCATTACTGATTGTGTCTGCTCAGTTTGCACTGCAAGTTTTTTTTTTGCAGAAAAGACTTTTTTTTGTAGAAAATACTTTTTTTTTTTACAACTTTTCTTCTAAATTTAATTTCAAATTTATTACAAGCCCACTTCACGTGTGAAAAGACTACATACACACCCCACACTAAATAAAGGTTTACACGTTTCACACGTCACACCCCAATAAAATAAAAATGGCCCATCCATCCCAACGTGTATACTCAGCTGAAGAGGCATACACCATGCTTGCCTCCGATACTGAGTTTACCAGTGAGGGAGAAGAGGATGCCACTTTCCTCTACCCCCTCCTCATCATCATCATCCACTGATGAGGGACCCTCTAGAAGGCGCCCCATGGTAGCAGAGGAGACAGCCCCCCAGAGTGAACCCTTATGGGCCCCACCCCCTGACGATTATCAGCCCCAAATTCCAGAGTTTGTCGGAAACACTGGAATCCAAATTGATTGCACAGGCTTCACAGAAATTGATTATTTTTTTAAAATCTTTTTCTCAGATTTTATAAATTTGATGGTGATGACCCAAATAAATTTATATGCCCCACAATTTATTTCCCAGAACCCTACTTCGACATATGCTAGACCCCTAGGTTGGACCCCAGTAAGTGCAGCAGAGATGATGGCATTTTGGGAACTCGTGCTGCATACGGGCGTTGTAAAAAAAAAAACCATTAGGCAATATTGGAGTTTGGACATTTTCTACCAGACTCCAATTTACAGTCAGGAGTTTTTCATTTCTGGGGACCTCAAGAATTTATTTAATGCGACATGGCACCTAAAATCCATGTTTGCCAATTTGGGCCTGTCAGCAAAATTCATATATTGCCGTTTGCCTGCTTTGCGCCCATACAGCAGGCATACAGCAGGCTACAAGCACATATGGGGTGTTTCCTGAATCGGGAGAAAATGGGGAACACAACCTGGGGTGCATTTTCTCTTTTAACCCCTTGTGAAAGTAAAAAATTGGGGTCTGCTAGTAATTTTTCATTCTTGCAAATGTGTGCTTTGAAATTCTTTCTCTAGTATTTCTGTCTACTGTGAGACACCTGTTTGCTTTCCACCACTTAAAATGTTCGTACGGGGGTGCTCTTTCCGAAATGGGGTCACTTCTTGGGGTTTTTAATTTCTGGGGACGTTAGTGTAAAAGCAACTTTTTGGGGAAAATATTTTAATTTTTTTCATTTTCACAGCCAAGCGTTTCCTAATTCTGCGATGGGTCAAAGTGCTCACTACACACCTTGAAATATTCCTTGAGGGGTGTAGTTTCTGGAATGGGGTCACTTTTTGGGGGTTTCCACTGTAGGGCCACCTCAGGGTGTCTTCATATGCCACATAGCTCCCAATTACCATTCTAGCTAAATCTGCTCTCCTAACGCCATATTGTGCTCCTTCCACTCTGAAGCCTGCTGTGTGCACCTATATAATAGTTTTGAGCACATATGTGGTGTTGGCGTATTCGGGGGGAAATGGGGAACAAAATGTGGGGTGCATTTTGTCCTGTTACCCCTTGTGAAAGGGAAAAATGTGGGTGTAAAGCAAATTTTTCTGGAAAAAAATTTAATTTTTCATTTTCACAGCCAAGCGTTTCCTAATTCTGTGAAATGCCCGATGGGTCAAAGTGCTCACTACACACCTTGAAATATTCCTTGAGGGGTGTAGTTTCCAGAATGGGGTCACTTTTTTGGGGTTTCCACTCTAGGAAACCCAAAGCCACGCACCGGACAGCAGACACGCAGCATTAACATGATTGATAATACTCCGTGCCTCTCTGTGATCTTTTTACTAGACAATCACAGTGAGACCACAAATGTCCTGATACTTTGAAGTCAGGACATTTGTGGACATTTGTCAATTTTCCCTATGCAAAGTTATAAACTTCTTACTTTATTTCATTTGAAAAGGGTAACTTGCACTGTGTAATACTGTGTAATTACATTTTATATGTTTTTTTTTTTTTTACATAACCTGTTAATTTGCAGTTTATTTGCATGGCACTGTGGAAAGGGTTAATGAATACTGAGAGACTTTTGGGAATTTGAATGAGAAGCTGGTAAATTTCCACTGCTACCATTACCACCAAAACAAGACAGACTGACCTTTTGAATGTTAGCTATGTTGTTATGTCTGAAAACCTGTTTATGTCTAGAAAAACTGCTGTCATTGCCATTGAGTAGCATTGAAGCTCTAATGTAAGTCTATGACAGATGGAAGTTGTATCAATGTATCTGTTTGTGCTGAGTTTCTCCACTCCACCCCTCCCACTAGAAGGTTCTAGTTCAGCTAGAAACTGCATATAAGGAGAGCAGTCAGAGCCCCTAGTGTTCTGTAGTTGGGAAACAGTGCTCAGAAGAGGGGACTCTGCCAGACTATTGAGTGACCAGAAGACGCTGAGACATGAATACTCTGTCACAGACCCTGGGCCTCCAGCCTTTGGACAGGGTACCAGCCTCCATGCATTGTCCCTGGAGAATGCTGTGATATGCGTAGTGTTCCGTCAGTTGTCACAGGAGGGTGCTGACACATTGTGGCATGCGCAGTATATTATCCATTGAGGATGTTGGCCCATTATGATGCCTGGTGTTCCGGTGACCATTGTCCCTAAAGAATGCTGTATCATTGGGAGGCGCAGTGTTCTATCTATTATCCGTGGAAGATGCTGGCCCACTATGTGACACACATTGTTCCATCCATTGTTTGACACTCAGTGCATTGAGCAGTTGAAACGTTGCTGTCTGACTTTGGGTGAATAAATCCTTATTGCACTGCGTCCCTTCGTTTGTTCATTGTTCCTGAAGGATGCTGGCCCATTGTAACGTATGCAGTGTTCCTTTCATTGTTACAGGAGATTGGTGGCCCATTTTCTCATGTGCTGTGTTCTGTCCATCGCCCCTGGGGTATGCTGGTCTATTATAAAACGCGCAGTGTTCTGACCCTTGTCTGTGAAGAATTCTGGCCAATTGTGACATGCACAGTGTTCCATACATTATCCCTGCTGGCCCATTATGACACATGCAGTGTTCTGTCATTTGTCACAGGAGGATGTTGTACCAATATATCCTGTATTCCATATATTATCCCTGGAGGATGGTGGCTCGTTGTGACACACACAGTGTTCCCTCCGTTGTCCCTGGAGAATACATGCCTATTGTGTCACGCCCAGTGTTCTGACAATTATTCCTAAAGAATGCTGGCCTATTGTGAGACGCACTATGTTCCAACCACTATCCCTGGAGGATTCTGGCCCATTGTGACATGCGCAGTGTTTCATCGGAAATCTGTGGCTTATGCTGGCTCATAGTGACATGCACAGTGTTTCATCCATTGTCCCTGGAAGATGCTGTCCTATTGCGACATGTGCAGTGTTCCGACTAGCGTCCATGTAGAATGTTGGCCCATTGTGGCGTGCACAGTATTCCATGCATTGTCCCTGGAGGATGCTGGCCCATTGTGACTTATGCAGTGTTTTGTTCATTGTCACAAAAGGATGCTGGTGTCACAGTCGTTACCTCTGGCTGTGACCTTCTGTCTATGCTCTCGCTGCAGCTCTGTTCCTGTGTGTTCTTTGTGGGTTAACTCCCCTGTGTGCCTATTAGGAGTTAATCCTCTCTGTCTGCTCCATGGGTGTGGCTTCTCTGCTGCACCCATGGAACCTGTATATAAGGCCTCCTGCACACGACCGTTTTTTTTTACGGTCCGCAAAAACGGGGTCCGTATGTCCGTGATCCGTGACCGTTTTTTCGTCCGTGGGTCTTCCTTGATTTTTGGAGGATCCACAGACATGAAAAAAAAGTAGTTTTGGTGTCCGTCTGGCCGTGCGGAGCCAAACGGATCCGTCCTGAATTACAATGCAAGTCAATGTGGACGGATCCGTTTGACGTTGACACAATATGGTGCAATTGCAAACGGATCCGTCCCCCATTGACTTTCAATGTAAAGTCAGGAGTCCCTTTTATACCATCGGATCGGAGTTTTCTCCAATCCGATGGTATATTTTAACTTGAAGCGTCCCCATCACCATGGGAACGCCTCTATGTTAGAATATACTGTCGGATATGAGTTAGATCGTGAAACTCAAATCCGACAGTATATTCTAACAGAGGCGTTCCCATGGTGATGGGGACGCTTCAGGTTAGAATATACTAAAAGAACTGTGTACATGACTGCCCCCTGCTGCCTGGCAGGTGCTGCCAGGCAGCAGGGGCAGACCACCCCCCCTGTTTTTAACTCATTGGTGGCCAGTGCGGCCGGCCCCTCCTCCCCCCCTGTAGTTAACTCTTTGTTGTCCAGTGCGGCCAGCCCCCCCTCCCTCCCCTGTAGTTAACTCATTGGTGGCCAGTTGGCCCCCCCTCCCTCCCCTGTAGTTAACTCTTTGTTGTCCAGTGCGGCCGGCCCCCCCCCTCCCTCCCCTATAGTTAACTCGATGGTGTCCAGTGGGCCCCCCCTCCCTCCCCTGTAGTTAACTCGTTGTTGGCCAGTGGGCCCTCCCCCCTCCCTTCCCCTCCTAATTAAAATCTCCCCCCCTATCATTGGTGGCAGCGGAGAGTACCGTTCGGAGTCCCAGTTTAATCGCTGGGGCTCCGATCGGTAACCATGGCAACCAGGACGCTACTGCAGTCCCGGTTGCCATGGTTACTTAGCAATTTGTAGAAGCATCATACTTACCTGCGAGCTGCGATGTCTGTGTCCGGCCGGGAGCTCCTCCTACTGGTAAGTGACAGGTCTGTGCGGCGCATTGCTTAATGATCTGTCACTTACCAGTAGGAGGAGCTCCCGGCCGGACACAGACATCGCAGCTCGCAGGTAAGTATAATGCTTCTACAAATTGCTAAGTAACCATGGCAACCAGGACTGCAGTAGCGTCCTGGTTGCCATGGTTACCGATCGGAGCCCCAGCGATTAAACTGGGACTCCGATCGGTACTCTCCGCTGCCACCAATGATAGGGGGGGAGATTTTAATTAGGAGGGGGAGGGAGGGGGGAGGGCCCACTGGCCACCAACGAGTTATCTACAGGGGAGGGAGGGGGGGCCGGCCGCACTGGACAACAAAGAGTTAACTACAGGGGAGGGAGGGGGGCCCACTGGCCACCAATGTGTTAACTACAGGGGGGGGCCTGCCCCCTGCTGCCTGCGCAAGGCCATGCAGTTTACTACTGGTGGAGCAAGTCCTTCTCTGCTCATTGTCACTCCTGTTTCCTTGCTATGTATTTCTGCTTGTGTTATTAGTTGCCCTGTTTTGTATTTGCCTGTCTGTTATGTTTGCTTATGTGCCGTTGGTACCTTCTGGTACCTGTTGTCCATTCGTTCCTGCTGTCACTGTCTAGTTCACGCTCCAGAGTGGACCCTGGCAACTTCCTGCGGCAAAGCCTAACCCTACCTTCTGGGGCCCTAGTGAAAACCAGGAGTTGCTTAATCATGCCCCTCTGGAGTATTACTAGACAGTGGCGCAGTGGGGGTTTTCTCCCACTGTGCTGACGGTACATAGAGCTCATGTTTTGTCTGTGCTGCCTTCCCTGTTTTTTGTTTGTGCAATAAACTCTTGTGTGTCTGTACCTGATTTCTGTTTGTTTATTGCTTGACGAGGCGGTGGTCTCTCCTGGGACCTCCTACTCGTGACAGCTGGTTTACTGTAACGTGCACAGTTTTTTGGTCCAATGTCTGTGGAGGATGCAGGCCCATTGTGACACGCACAGGAGAATGTTGGCGCATTGACAAATGCATTGCATTGCATTGTGGCCACTGAGGAAGGAACACGTAGTTCCGAAACGCGTTTTGAGCTAGTCTGTATGCAGTGACTAGACATTGATTGCGGTCTCCAGAGATACTATAATATTGCTACAGCTCGGTAATTCCAAGAACTTTTTGTATTCTGTTACCTGAGCCGCTCGCATTCCGCTACGTGCGCACTATTGTCTGACCACGTGGGACGCCACTTACTGAGTCAGCGTGCACATCTATACAGGTACCGTACAACTGGGGATTGTGACACAACCCAGTGATATCAGCTTCTGCATGAATACCCAGCACCTCCCGATCACAGGAGAAGGTGTAATAACAAGCCGATCCATCTTTTATTCAGCTAGACCGTCACGCAGCCATCTTCTGGATTGGTAACGTACCATCCTATGACTACATGGCTTGTTGCGGCTTTGCTATATTATTGGACTGGCTACACACCTCATGGCTATAGCGATTACCTTCAAGAGGTTCACAATTGATATTGAGCTGATTTCAAATTCACTATATCGCACTTCATGAGTCCGGTGTAGTGACAGCTGCTCTGTTACATTTATCAGGGGATTGGTAACACACTATCCTGCGACCATAGTGATCACTGTTAATAGGAGCGCAATTGTTACAGCGTTGGTCCCAAACTGACTATATCCCACTGGTTTTTATATATACTGTATATACTAAGGAGACAAAATCCACCGCTACGATATATCACAAAGATTCAATTCTTCAAAAACTGTACAGGTTCTTCTCAGAAAATTTGCATATTGTGATAAAGTTCATTATTTTCTGTAATGTACTGATAAACAGTAGACTTTCATATATTTTAGATTCATTACACACAACTGAAGTAGTTCAAGCCTTTTCTTGTTTTAATATTGATGATTTTGGCATACAGCTCATGAAAACCCCAAATTCCTATCTCAAAAAATTTGCATATCATGAAAAGGTTCTCTAAACGAGCTATTAACCTAATCATCTGAATCAACTAATTAACTCAAAACATCTGCAAAAGATTCCTGAGGCTTTTAAAAACTCCCAGCCTGGTTCATTACTCAAAACCGCAATCATGGGTAAGACTGCCGACCTGAATGCTGTCCAGAAGGCCATCATTGACACCCTCAAGCAAGAGGGTAAGACACAGAAAGAAATTTCTGAACGAATAGGCTGTTCCCAGAGTGCTGTATCAAGGCACCTCAGTGGGAAGTCTGTGGGAAGGAAAAAGTGTGGCAGAAAACGCTGCACAACGAGAAGAGGTGACCGGACCCTGAGGAAGATTGTGGAGAAGGACCGATTCCAGACCTTGGGGGACTTGCGGAAGCAGTGGACTGAGTCTGGAGTAGAAACATCCAGAGCCACCATGTACAGGCGTGTGCAGGAAATGGGCTACAGGTGCCGCATTCCCCAGGTCAAGCCACTTTTGAACCAGAAACAGCGGCAGAAGCGCCTGACCTGGGCTACAGAGAAGCAGTACTGGACTGTTGCTCAGTGGTCCAAAGTACTTTTTTCGGATGAAAGCAAATTTTGCATGTCATTCGGAAATCAATGTGCCAGAGTCTGGAGGAAGACTGGGGAGAGGGAAATGCCAAAATGCCTGAAGTCCAGTGTCAAGTACCCACAGTCAGTGATGGTCTGGGGTGCCATGTCAGCTGCTGGTGTTGGTCCACTGTGTTTTATCAAGGGCAGGGTCAATGCAGCTAGCTATCAGGAGATTTTGGAGCACTTCATGCTTCCATCTGCTGAAAAGCTTTATGGAGATGAAGATTTCATTTTTCAGCACGACCTGGCACCTGCTCACAGTGCCAAAACCACTGGTAAATGGTTTACTGACCATGGTATTACTGTGCTCAATTGGCCTGCCAACTCTCCTGACCTGAACCCCATAGAGAATCTGTGGGATATTGGGAAGAGAAAGTTGAGAGACGCCAGACCCAACACTCTGGATGAGCTTAAGGCCGCTATCGAAGCATCCTGGGCCTCCATAACACCTCATCAGTGCCACAGGCTGATTGCCTCCATGCCACGCCGCATTGAAGCAGTCATTTCTGCAAAAGGATTCCCGACCAAGTATTGAGTGCATAACTAAACTTAATTATTTGAAGGTTGACTTTTTTTGTATTAAAAACACTTTTCTTTTATTGGTCGGATGAAATATGCTAATTTTTTGAGATAGGAATTTTGGGTTTTCATGAGCTGTATGCCAAAATCATCAATATTAAAACAAGAAAAGGCTTGAACTACTTCAGTTGTGTGTAATGAATCTAAAATATATGAAAGTCTAATGTTTATCAGTACATTACAGAAAATAATGAACTTTATCACAATATGCTAATTTTTTGAGAAGAACCTGTACAACTTATACCACACAAGCTACTGGATTATTGGACTGCTACCATTTATTTATTTTTTATTTAATTTTATTGGTATTTTTTGCATTTGATATTTTGATGTTTAATTTATAGTTGATCAACTAATTTTGGGGAATATAATTGTGTTTATATGCAGATATTTCATTAAATATATATTTTAATATATATTGTGTAGTCATACAATTGCCATATATTTTAGTGCCATCCGAACATTTTCATTTTTTTTCCCTTAAATGCATTGTCCCGTCCATTGTCTCTGGAGGATGTTAACCCATTATGAAACAAGTGAAGTTTCTTCCATTTTGTCTGGAGGATTCTTGCCTATTGTGACATACAGTATACAGTGTTCCATTAATTGTCAAAGGAGTATGCTGGCCTGTTGTGGCAGTGTTCTGACCATTGTCACAGGAGGTTGCTGGCCCATTTTGTCATGCACAGTGTTCCATGCATCGTCTCTGGGTTATGCTGACACATTATGAAATGCACAGTGTTCTGACCCCTGTTTCTGAAGAATTGTGACATGCACAGTGTTCAATCCAGGGGTGTAGCTATAGGGGGTGCAGAGGTAGCAGTCGTTACCGGGCCCAGGAGCCTGAGGGGGCCCAAAAACCCTTGTGCCATATAAGACACTGGCATTATAGAAAGTGCATGCTGGTCAATTTACACCTCTGGCTGGAGGGAAGGGGTTAGATCAAGAATTTGGCATGAGGGGGTGCCCTTTCAATGTTTCCCCCTGGCAGCAGGAAGGCTATGTGCTCCACTGCCCCTGGCCAACAAGGGAATGGAGGCGCAAGCTGAACTCTTGCACCAGGGCCCGTGAGCCTTTAGCTACCCCCCTGGTTCAATCCATTATCCCTGGAGGATGGCTGCCCATTGTGACACATGCAGTGTTCTGTCAATTGTCACAGGCAAATGCTGGCCCATTGTGACACGGACAGAATTCAGTCTATTATCCCTGGCGGATGCTGTCCCATTGTGACTCACACAGTGTTCCTTCCATGGTCCCTGGAGAATACTTGCCCATTGTGTCACGCGCAATGTTCCCGAGCATTGTCCTTGTAGAATGCTGACCCATTGTGACACACGCATTGTTCCATCCACTATCCCTGGAGGATGCTGGCCCATTGTGACATGAGCAGTGTTCTGTCCTAGAGGATGCAGGCTTATTGTGACACGTGAAGTAATCCATGCATTGTCCCTTGAGGATGCTGGCCGATTGTGACACGCTCAGTGTTCCGACTGTTGTCCCTGCAGAATGCATGCCCATTGTGACATGCACACAATGTTCCATGCATTGTCCCTGGAGGATACTGGCTCATTGCAACATGCACCGTTTTCCATTCATTGGAGGCTGACCCATTGTGACACGCACACAGTTTTCCATCCATTATCCCTTGAGAATGCTGACCCATTGTGACATGCACATTGTCCCTGGAATCTGCTGGCCCATTGTGATATCTGCAGTGTTCCATCAATTGTCTCAAGAGAATGCTGGACCGTTGTGACACCCACAGTGTTCTGTCCATTGTCTCTGGTGGATGCTGGCTCATTGTGACACATGCAGTGTTCCATCCATTATCCCTGGAGGATGTTGGCCCATTGCTAAATATGCAATGTTCCATCCATTGTCATAGGAGGATGCTGGCCCATTGTCCTATCCTGATTCTTTAACATTTTAAGTGCCACGGTCAGTAGCAACCACGACATTTGAGTGGGTAGACAGACGGAGGGCTCTGATTGATTGCTACGAGTTTCCAATGCCTGTCATAGTGAGTTGCATGTCTATGACACGGCCTGACAGGCAGCCTATAAAAATCCCCTAGACTGCTGTAGAATTCTATTATAGTCTATGATCGAAGCATTCAAGTCCACTAAAGGGGACTAATAATTACAGTGAAAAAAAAGTTTTTTAAAGGTAAAAAAAATGCAAAAATATTAAATTTAATTCACCTTCTTTCTCAATTTTACATATAAAAATAAAGAATATAAAAATAAACATAATTGGTTTTGTCGCGTACAAAAATGTCCAAACTGTTAAAATATAAAAATAATTTTCCTGCCCATTGAATGCCATAACAAAAAAAATTTTGCTATTTGCCATTTTTTGGTCACTTTCTCTTCCCCACAGAAATATTGAACAAAAAGTGATCAAAAAGTCATATGTACCCCAAAATGGTACCAATAAAAACTACAGCTCACCCCACTAACAACAAGCTCTTACATAGGAAATATGAAACAATATAGATGTCAGAATATGGCAATGCAAAGAAAGTTTTTGTTTTTTCAAAGGTTTTTTTTTTTTTTTAAAAGAAGTAAAACATAAAAATTATACACTGTATTTTTCTGACTATAAGACACTCCCCCCCCCCCCCCCCCCCCCAGTAATGGGAGAAAAGTGCCAATGCATCCTATAGTCTGAATGCTAATGCACGCTTCTATTATGGAAGCGGTCATTAGCATGCGGGATGCACAGGGAGGTTAGGGCTGCACTGCGGTGGCTGTATTCATCTCCCCTGGTCTTCTTCTAGATCCCACTGTGGTGTCCTGACCGCGCACAGCGGCAGGATGTAGTGCATGTAGGCATGTATGATTAGGGGTCTGATCTGAGTCTGAATGGGCTGGGGGCTGATGGGTTTGATCTGAGGCTTATTGGGGTCTGATTGGAGGCAGGTGGGGTCTGATCTGAGGCTGATGGAGGTTGGGGTTCTGATCTGAGGTCTGATGAAGAATGGGGGTCTGCTGGAAAATATTTTTTCTTATTTTGTCATTTGAAAAATACAACTTGTGCCACACAAATAATTTTTATTGTAAATTGATATTTTTACTATATGTTTTTTCAATAAACTGATGTTAATAGGATTTGCATATATAATGTTAATTAGTACTTCGTTTTAATAATGCTGTATTTATTTTGTAGACTAATTCAGAATTATTCAGGACTGGGGAGAAAAGCAGCCTTGAACCCCTGGAAAACATAATGCGATTGATCTGAGATTAACAAAGTATAAACTGCTAGTTGTGCTTGGTCAATGATCACAAAACCAAGGTGGTGCCTCTTTCATTTTGGGTTCTGCAGCAGGGTACATGTTGAGCCAGGGTCACTTTAATACTAGCTGACATCTCCCCTTGCTGCGATATAGGGAGCCAGTCTGGAATGTTAACAATCATACAGATGCCGGCTATCTTGCTGTGCTATGTCATTCCAAGCCCTTAATATCAGACCCGTAGTTTAGCCTAGGTGGATGTTGGCTGCTGTGTATGGGAGACCTGTAGTGCAATCCAGTCCCGGACATTCTCAATGTGGCAAAGATCTGGTGATCAAGCGGGCCTTGGGATCTGTTGGCTACCCAGTATACCCAATATGTGAGTGCGGTTTGTGTTACTGTGTGGCACTGTGGGGTTTTCTATGAGCGTGTTGGAGTGTATGAAAGGCCGCGTTGAGGTGTAATTTCTGTTCAATCTGTGGCCTGTATAAACGGGTTTGCGATACTGAGTGTGAAATAGATTAACCCTTGGCAGTCTCACCTGGATCACTGTACGTGATGCTCATCAATCCCTGTGTGAGGGTCAAACATGCCAAGTGATGAGGTGCACCATAACAAGCCCCTGCCCGGCACAATAGAAACCTCTGTGTGCACAAAACAGCCAATTGCTTACATAATATATAAAAGAACAGTGTCCATAACTATATAAACAGAGAGAGAGAGAGAGATCACCAGTCCCTAAAATAATGTCAGTATTTCTAGACGTATTGTCTTGTGTAATAGGTCTACCAAAAATCTAAAAACCTTCATAAAGGCATTAGCATATTGGTAGGTGACAGCTCAATTATTGGAGATCCTACAAATAAAAAATATCATGCCAATATCACTATACAGTAATGTGAATGGAATAAGCAGCTTCATGTGGCAGGACATAGTCATAAGAAATTAGATAATCAAAATTAAGACCTTTTAGAAATCCATCAAAATTGTGTCCACCGATAAATTCACATCTGGTCTAGAGGTTTAGGAAATATTCCTTCAAAAGGGTGATCAGTGGCGTCAATTTATTTTGCCAATAATAATCTGAGGTGGTCCCACAGATGCTCAGTTGGGTTCAAGTCTATTAGGGGGCCAAGGTAATACTTGGACGTCTTGGTCATGCTTTTCCAATCAATGTCAGGCATTATTAGTAGCTATTTGACATGTTGCATTGTCTTGCTGGAAGATCCCATCCACCTGTGGGAAGACAATCAGCATGTGTGGGTGTACTTGATCAGCAAGAATGGATTCAGGCCAAAATAGGTTGGGATTGCTTTCCACATGGATGAGTGGACCCATAGAATGTCACAAAAACATTCCCCAGACCATAACGCTGCCACCACCAGCTTGTATTCCTCCAGCAATGGTTGCAGGGTGATTGTTCTCTGATGTTTTCTTGCCTGCTGCACCACGTCTGTTCAATGAAGCAGAAAATGTGACGCATAGGAGAAGGCAACCCTTTCCCAATCAGCGGAGGTTAAATTTTGATACTGCTGTGAAAATGTAAGCCTTTTTGGCGATGCAACTTTGTTAGCATCCATCCATCTACTTTGGAGCCCCATACACAGTAGGATTCGCTGAAGTGTTGTTTTAGACACGTTTGGTAGCCCCCTTGTTCATTTCGGAAGCAAGCTCTCCACTGTAGCGCCCTCATGCACCTTCGTAGCCGCTGCTGCCCTTGTCCCAAAAGTCAATAACCATCAGTTTTTACAACGCTGATAAATCGCCCCTTTAATTCATGACCGCAGCGAGGGATATGTATGCAGACAACCTATCGCACACCTTATTTGTGCACCTAACCAGCTCACGACACGTGACTTCCTTCATGAGCTATGCTCGGTCAACGTCGACAGCAGGAAATGGTCATAATTATGTGACTTGACTGTGTATTTCTGCTTCCTAAGTGATGTCCATTTTACTATCTGACTGTTCAGCATATAAATAGGTCTGCTCCGCACTGTACACCCTTTGAGCTATAATATGTTACAAAGCCCAGTAGGTCCAAAAAAACCTATCCCACCCTGAAATAACAGTTTTATTTAATTTATTATTTTTTTTGTTTTTTTTACAAAGACGCATACAAAGTACAATAAGCCCAGTAACAGAGGGCCCAGTAAGCATATAATAGAAAACACAGTAATAGACAGTGACGGAGGCCCAGTAATGGACTGGGACAGTGGGGATTTTCTGGTGGGGTGATATGATTGGGCCTTTGGAGGACACAGAAGGCTTTCTCTCTAGTCTCAGGGCTGGTGCTGGTATTTTCAAAGATTACTGTGATTCGTTGTGTCATGGCCATCACATGATGACAGAGACCATTTGTTGTGGTCTTTGATTAGTGATAAGTGAATCGATTCATCTCATCAGCAAGAGTTCTTCACCTGCGAGGGCCTGTCCTTGTTGCTTAAGAAGTCCCCCCCTGCCGTATGATTGACAGGGTGAGACATCTCGTCTGGTTCTGACAATCTCGCCGCTGCACAGCTGATCTGAATAGCGGCACAAGTGCAAAGACTCTGGAACAGCGACTACACTTCCAAGTAGCAGCACATAAACAGTTGACGCACTGGAAGCAGAAGCAAAGCCTCTCTGCTTGCGGCACTACTCGGAACTTCAGAGGAGACATTGTCAGGGCCAGGCAACATGTCACTCAAGCGGCAGAGGGCTCTTCTTTAACTGTGGGGACCGCCCCTTATAGGTAAAGAATCGATTTGCTCATCTCTACCTCTGATTATTGCTTCGAGCCCTCAGCTACTACACTACTTGAGGGTACAGGGCTTTAGCACTTTCTATGTGCACTGGCTTGGGCTAAAGCTCTACCCTAAAAAGGCAGTGCAGTAGCCCAATCCCCCTTATGGTGTTTTCCTGGAATAAAGTGCAAAATATTCCAATTCTTTTATGCACTTTTCAATTATTGCTGCTGATAGACCATCAGCAGATTATATACTGTACACCATAATAGCTGATTATAATTATTGAACACTCTGGCAATGAATACATATGGTAACATATATTTACATATCCAGCAATGACACCTGTGGATTTATGATAAATCTCTTATTGCATTTAAGCTACAGGACAGACGAAGGTCATCTACCTATATGAAAATACTTTATTTTATATCTTATTTTCATTATAAAGAGTAAAAGATATCCATACAAAGATAAAAAGCCAAAATGTACAAAACGCTCAAAAAAAAAAACCATTAGAAAAATAACAGAATACATCTGTACAAAATTCAAAATACAGTTCTGTACGAAAACTAAAAAACAAACAAAAAAAACTGCATTTGTGTGACCGAGGTCTACTCGTTTAGTTTATATGCTTTTGTATATATGTTCACCTCTGAGGGCTCTAGGAAAAGAATTCATAATTTATACAGTAAACTTGTCCTGTGGTTCATGTGGATGCTGCACTGACAAACGCTCAGCGTCTGTGAATCCGAAAAGGTGGAGGAGAGGGGACATGTCGGACACAACACTCTTACTTCAGACCCACCCTCCCTTACACAACTCTATATATATATATATATATATATATATAAGGTCTGTGTAGGCTCAAACAGAAAACACACGTTAGAACAGTATAGAATACAGATGCAAATCTGAGCAACAAAACAATAAAAACAACAGCTGCAAATAATTATATTATTGCTTTGATAATTGGCCAAAAACACTTGGAACCGGTTCTGGTTTACTTCGAGAAGCCTTAAAGTAAGACTCCAGTTGAGAATGAATTCTTGGTGTATGTACCAGTTCCTGCATGTTGTAAGAACTGCTGTAAAGTAGAACTGGCTTAGTTCCCAAAGCAACCAATCAGATTCCACCTTTCATGTTCCAAAGGAGCTGTCCAAAATAAAAAGGCGGAATCTGGTTGCTATGGGCAACTAAGCCAGTCCTACTTTCCACCAGTTTGATAAATGACCCCATTTCACCATTTACACTGAGGTCTCTACATTATCTCCATGATGCAAATCTTCCAATGCCAGACGTTTATCAGACTCTGCCCGCCCAATTTCCCTCTCCATATACAGGCATCAGTATGCAGGTGAACGCATTCTCTACAAAGAGACAAGCTACAGGGAATATTTGGGATACTTAGTGCATCATGGCAAATAACTTAAAAAAAGGTTCATGTATTTAAATGTTTCCAATGCACAGTTTTCAGTCTTGATCATTCCAGGTGTCTGCAGTGTAACATAATGTGATGACCGGGGGGTTCCTTCACAGAGGACCAGTCAGCTGTCATGACATGTTTTAGTAAATAACTGTATTAAATTATACATAGTTTGGTTCCTCTGTTATTCGTTATAGAAATTTGAGTACATTGACAACTGGGTGTCAGCAGTTATGGGGGTGACCCTACACAGCCTGATACTGGCCACACAATGGCAGACTATATCGGGGAACTCCCCATTGACAAGGAGAATGGTAACACACAGTTTTCAGGTTATTTCTAAATGTTCAAGAGGAATAATAGAGGAATGAAACAAGGCAGAGTTCGGTGCTTCAGAATTGTCATATATTTTCTACGTGTAAGTGGTGGCGACAGGTTCTCCTTAACTGGGTCCTAACGTTATGATTGTCTTTTCTTTACATGTTCTGTAACCACAACCAACCAATTTTGTAAATCAATCAATCACATCAATTTTCCTCCTTACCCCTAGTGTCTCTTATTACAAATTGAGCAGTTTCCACAGTATTTCATCTTCTTGTACAGTATATGATGTGGCCGCATCAGTGTGTCCTGGTTTATAAGACCATAAGATCAGTATTTACAAGGTTCAGAAACTTCTTATTGGCCCTAATATGGGTTTAGTGTCCCGAATGGGCGTTATGTAGATGGCTGGGTACCAATCTCTACCACCTCATGCTCCTGCATGTGATTTTCCTCTTACATGTCAGGACGATGAAGCCATTGGTCTGAACAATTCTGTATGGTCAGTGTCCGGCCGGCTCTAGAAAGCCCCTATCATTGTGCTTTAGGACAATTATTTTTAATTGTGTAATTCAGATTTAATTTTTACTGGCAAAACCAGTCCTAATCTGTCTGCCCTTTATATAAACTCCAGGGGGGCGTCTGGCTTGAAGTGTGGAAATATTAAAGAGATTCTAAACCTGTTTTACAAATAAAGGGGCTCATTTATCAAATTGGTGTAAAGTAGAACTGGCTTAGGGCTCATTCACACGACCGTGGTTTTGTTCCGCATCCGAGCCGCATTTTTTGCGGCTCCGGTGCGGACCCATTCACTTCAATGGGGCCTCAAAAGATGCGGATAGCACTCCGTGTGCTGTCCACATCCGTTGCTCCATTCCGTGGCCCTGAAAAAATTATAGATCATGACCTATTCTTGTCCATTTTGCAGACAGGAATATGCATTTCTATAATGGGCCGTCGGTTCCATTCTGCAAATTGCGGAAGGCACACAGGTGGCATCCGTGTTTTGCGGATCGCAAAACGCGGCATGGTCGTGTGAACAAGCCCTTAGTTGCAACCAATCAGATTCCTCCTTTCATTTTCCAAGGGAGCTGTCCAAAATGAAAGGAGGAATCTGATTGGTTGTTACGGACCATTAAGCCAGTTGTACTTTACACCAGTTTGATAAATGACCCCGAAAGTTCTTTACTTATGAAATAAAAAAATCACTTTGTAATATAAACCATATATCTATTTTGTATTATTAACCAGTTGTCTGAAAGCAGCGTGCAGTGTAAAGAATAGAGGTTTTCAGTCTGGCTGTCTTGATTAAAACCAGGAACAGGTATATAATTATATCGTAAATTGCGTAAAAATATATTCCTTAATAGACTTTAATAGTGCATCTAGTAAAGAGAAGAGGCAGGACTCTAGACAAACTGTAGCTATGAGAACCAGAGTAAAAAACCTCCATTCTTTACACTGCAGGTTGCATCCAGAGAATCAGGAAACAGCGCTAATGATAAACAAGGTTTAAATCACAATGACATATTTTATTTTATGATCAGAAAGGTTTAGATGGCCAGTTTGTGAAAATCATTGCAAGTCTGCACCTGTATAATCACTTGTCCCCTGCTGTGTCCATAGGCTGCAGTATGGTGGCGGTGGCATGTGTGCAGGAAAGTATCCGTCCAGGGGTGAATTGCCTCATATTGAGCTCTGTGTACGCAGTGAGGGATGAGGGATAATGTACAGCACACAGAAGCCGGCGCGAGTACGTTATTGTGTAACAGATAGATGTATGTCACACAAATCCATCAGGACCTATTAACAATGAGTTTTTACATACTGGCCATCACCTTTCATTTCTTACTGGTCATTAGCGATGAGCGAAGTTATCAAAAATCTGATTTGGTTGCTTCACTGAATGTCACAAAGAAATTTGATTAGTTATGAATTACTTTGTCATGAATCACATTCCGTGGTATGTAATGGGCGCAATTACAGTAAATGGTGATCGCTCCGCCCCCATCATTGAACCCCTCAGATGCTGCGTTCATCACTGATTGCGGCATCTGACGTTAAAATTTAGGCCTTTAAGGGGTTAATCAGGGTAAAAGAAAAAACAAAAACTAGTCAAATTATCCATTTGCGGAGAGGCCATTGTGAACATCTTGATTGAAGACGTGGTGACGTCATCATGCTGGCGGGACGTTGCAGCAGGAGAGATTTCGCAGTTTCTTCAGTCAAGACGGCCATGACGGCCTCTCCGCGAGCAAATGGATGAGGTATGTTTTGTTTTTCTTACAGCCATTTCAGGAAAAATAGATTCATTACCACAAAGTGGGAGGATATTCAGCTTCGTGGCGAATTGAATTTGTTCTGAAATTCGGATCAAAGTCAATTCGTTTGACTTTTATTCTCTCATCTCTACTGGTCTTCTAGGTTTTTCTGTAAAGTGTATTGTGGGCACTTTGGTCAACCTTTTACATGTTTGTCCATAGAGAGGTAACTATGTGGGGGGAGGGCGACAACATTAAATTCCGCTATGGACAATATACCCATTAATATTGCTGCAATTCCAGTTAGTTTAAAAGCCTTTCCATATTGCCATCCAGTGCGTTTGTTTACAAAAAAAGTAAAAAAATTCAGTTCAGAAATGCTTATAAAATAATATAAAGGTAAGTCTAATGCTTGGATCAACTTATGTGCTGCTTACACCACTTCTATATCACATCCTTGGGTTCAAGCAATTCGTCTTGCATTCCCTGGCAAGAATAAGCTTGAATAAATACTGGCTCAAGATCCATGAAGGTCAGGAGAGGAGAACGATTAATACTGATATGGCGCCGAGTTCAATTTCTTTAGTCTTTAAGGACACTTTTTTTCCCCCTCCCAAAATGAGATGTATTGCATCAAGGCGACAATAAATCCATGTCGAGCCGTGAATGGAGTCTAGTAGAAGCCCAGGTGCGGCTGTACATGGGAGTTGGGGTGTCGTGGAACATTGGGATTAGGGTATAGATTTGCATTTGGAGAACTCCAGTAAGAAGAGGTTGCACCAAAGAAGCCAGAAGACGTGACTGGCATCGATGTAGGGTGCGAAGGAACAAAGTTAACCTTCTGCTGATGAGTGTGGTAAGTTGGCATGTATGAGAACTCTGATGGATATTTGTACACGGACGTCTCAGTGGGATGAGGCTGCAGAGCTTGAGCGATGCCGTGAAAGTCAAATTTGTAAGCGTAGCGCTTCCCGTGGACTTTAGTCATGATATTTTTGTCGTAGTAATATCTCAGTGCCCGGCTCAGCTTGTCATAGTTCATGTTGGGCTTGCTTTTTCTTTCACCCCATCTTCGAGCCACCTCATCAGGATCTGTCATTTTGAATTCTCCGTTTGTGCCCTCCCAGGTGATGCAGCTAGCGTTGGCACTGTCCGACAGCAGCTCAAGAAGAAACTGCCACAACTGGATCTGACCACTTCCTGCAAGAAGCAAAAGGTACAGTTGTCAGTAAAGGTGCCTGCGCACATTAGGATGGGTTCACATCCCGTTTTTACGTTAAACAGATGCCTCAGACGGATGTCATACAGTGGAATCCGTTCGCCATACAGGTCCCTTGTAAAAAGACATATATACGATAATGGATGCCTCAGACTGATGTCATTCATCATAGAGGTTCATTGTAAAAGAAAAAAAAGGACGTTAACGTGCACATTTTTGGACTCTGCAGGTTAGAAATGTGTTGGGTTCTACACTTTTATATCCTTTTTTCTCCAACTTACACGTTAATAAATGGAAGGAAAAAATGTGATGTGAACCCAAACTTAGATAAAAATGCATGATTTCTGCCCAGTGAACGATCGTTGTAGTCGACCAACAACACACCATTATTATCTGAAAAAGAAGTCAGTCATGTTTAAAGGGGTTGTCCAAGTGTTTGATACTGATGACGTATCCTCAGCATAGGTCCTCAGTATCTGATCAGTAGGGGTCGGACACCCCTGCTGTTTAGCTGTTTGAAGAGGCCACGGCCAGTGATGACATGTTCATGGGTCATATGGCCCTGGCCAGGGGTCAGCAACCTCCGGCACTCCAGGTGTTGTGAAACTACATCTCCCATCATGCACACTTGCTTGGCTGCTCTCTAAACTCCCGCACAAGTGGAAAGAGCATGCTGGGAGTCGTAGTTTCACAACAGTTGGAGTGCCGAAGGTTGCTGATCCCTGTCCTAGGCGCTGCTCAGTCCTTATTTAAGGGAATGGGACTGAGCTGCAATACCAAGTACAGCCACTATACAATGGACAGTGCTATACTTGGTAAGCTGCAAGGAGGCCGCAGCACTCACTGGAGAGCAGTGGCCTCTTCAAAGAGCTGATTGGCAGGGGTGCTGGGAGTCGGACCCCCACCAATTAGATACTGATGACTTATACTGAGTATATGTCATCAGTATCAATCACTTGGAAAACCCCTGTAACATTTTTGTCTGATAGTCAGAAGAATGATCTTTCATTGCAAGATATCGTTAATCTGTGAACAATGTTTTTATTATTTGCCCGGTGTCATTGAGCATGTATGGCCAGTATCTCTGTGTCAGGGTCCATTCATACGTCCGCAAATGGGTCCGCATCCGTTTCGCAATATCGGGAACGGGTGCAGACCCATTCATTCTCTATGGGGCCGGAAGAGATGCGGAGAGCACACTATGTGCTCTCCGCATCCGCATTTCCGGAACGCGGCCCCGAACTTCCGGGTCGCGGCTCCACAAAAAAAATAGAACATGTCCTATTCTTGTCCGCAATTGCCGGCCGGGTGTATTGCGGATCCGCAATACACTACGGGCGTGTGAATGGACCCTCAGCGTGATAATCGTTTGTTTTACAACTTCTATCTAATCAGTATGATTGATGTGGCCACTTTAGGGTACGGTCAGGTTTTCTGATGCAGTTTTGGAAGCTATCCGTCCTTTATACTTTCTCTCTTGATTTTGTTTCCAAAAATGCATCAGGACACCTGACCATGGGATCAATCAATGATTTTCTGTATTCATATCACTAATGACCAGTCATCTGTATGTCATTGATCTGTCAGTCTTACATTATACGGTACAGAAACTATTCACATCTGAACAGATGAAGGGGTCTGAGAGCCTCGACAATTTATTATTTCCCCCGGAAAATATAAAATAAGAGACGATATATGGCATTAAATGCTGCTAGGTGATCATGCAATGTAATGTGACCGAAAGATTTCAATTCCAGAGGGGATGGCTTGTATTTTCCGCATAGATTTTTATAATAATTAAAAATGAAATCTTTAATGTTCAAGTATTGATGTAAACCTTTGTATAGTGATCCATGTGTGATCTAAGCGTCCTCATCTGTGGATGCTGCAGGTAAACAGATTCTGCTGCATTCGTATATTTCATTGTTCTGTGGGCTTTATCTAAGAATTATGTGGTTTGCAGTATATCTGCAGAAACCAATGTGGTCACTAGGGGGCAGTATAAGGTTTTGATTAACCTAGACAGGGAGCCCGCTCACAGGAGTTGCTGAAATGGATGTGAATCATACGCACGCAGCTGTAGAACTTGCAGTAAATGACCGTTGAGTTGTACTTTTCATTACGCCTGACATATGGAATGATACAAACGCTCGTTCTTGATAACTGCCCTGTGTAAAGGTGAGCAAATAACCTGACAAACGAGCAAATGCTTGTTCGTTAGGTGTATGTATAAGGCCTCTTTCACACTGATGTGTGCGGCCCGTTGCCGTATTGCGGCCCGCAAAATACTTGAATGGGTCCGCAAATGCGGAGATGCGGAATGGTGCGGAACGGAACCACGAAACCCTACGGAAGCACTACGGTGTGCTTCCGTGGGGTTTCGTCCCGTACCTCCGTCCCACAAAAAGATAGAACATGTCTATCTTTTTGCGCAACGGCCAGATCGCAGACCCATTCAAGTGAATGGGTCCGCGATCCGCTGCGGCCGCCCCACGGACTGTGCTCAAGCATTTTGCAGGCCGCAGCATGACAACGGGCCGCACACGCCAGTGTGAAAGAGGCCTAAAGAAGGAGATTTATCAAAACTGGTGAAAAGCAAAACTAAATTGGTTGCACTTTTGCTTACATAGAACTTCAATATTATGTTGGACATATTTGGACAATTGGACCTTACTAAAAGTCGAGAGAAAAAAAACAATCCAAAAATTCCTCTTATTAATAAAGTAAAACAAGCAGATTTAGTGTTTAACATGTTATATAGAGTTTCCTCATTTTTAGGCCTCATGCACACGATCATTGTGTGCATCCGCGGCCGTTGTTCCGTTTTCCATTTTTTTTCGCGGACCCATTGACTTTCAATGGGTCCGTGGAAAAATCGGAAAATGCACCATTTGGCTTCCGCGTCCGTGATCCGTTTTTCCAGTCCGTAAAAAAAATATGACCTGTCCTATTTTTTTCACGGACAATGGTTCACGGACCCATTCAAGTCAATGGGTCCGTGAAAAATCACGGATGCACACAAGATAGTCATCCGCGTCCGTGATCCATGTCTGTGATCCGTGTCCGTTTTTCCTATCATTTTCAATGCAAACTTGACTTAGTTTTTTTTTTCACTTTTCATGTCCGTGGATCCTCCAAAAAGCAAGGAAGACCCACGGATGAAAAAACGGACATGGATCACGGAACAAGGGAAACCGTTTTTGCGGACCGCAAAAAAAAAACGTCCGTGTGCATGAGGCCTAAAGGTGAGTGTAATGTATTGTCTGCTAAGAGAAACTGTTCGATATTATGGAGTGATTGCTGACTGTCGTATGTACTGGGATTATTCTCACCTGGATTAGCCAGCCTGCTGCTTGTCGGGCCCAAAATTTGATAGGGATCTGGAAGAAAGAAGAAGCATATGAATACATGCCACCAAATGGACTCTCTGGTGAGGAACTACAATAGGGAAGCTCCAGATTATTTGTATATGTAAAGTGATGTCTGGCGATATAGATTGCAAAGAGTATTTGACATGGCTTCAGTTGTTCATGAGCTGTCTCCTGTCTGACAGACTCCGACCATTTGGGTGGCAGAGGCTGTCACAGTGCCTGCAATCTTCATGCAATATATGTAAAGGACATGTGAATGTTACATTCTTATGTTGCAAACGTTTGTCGCTTTGTGAGTTACTACCTGGCTGTGGACGTTGCGGTTCTACATTTTTATTCACATTTTGAGTGCCTCCAACAGGGGGACCTATGGCATAACACAAAAAAAATCAATCCGTTAAAATACGTTACAGATGAGATTGTTCCACGTGAACATAACAGCAGAATTATGGACCCCCACCGATCGGCTGTTGGTGAAGGCACCAGTTCTCCTATGAGCGCCGCGGCCTTCTCCCTGCTCACCAAGCACTGTGCCGTGCATAGTATAGCGGCTGAACTTGGTCTCACGCTCAGCCCCATTCACTGCTATGGGGCTGAGCTGCACCTAGGCCTTGTGACTGATGAATGGGACATCACATGGCCTAGGAAAAGCTGGAGAAGGCCACAGCGCTACTGTGAGCGCCGGTGTCTTCTCAAACAGCAGTTGGAGTTGGATCCCCACCGATCAGATACTGATGGTCTATCCAGAGGATAAGTTACCAGTATATAGAAAACCCCTTTAGTATTTACTTTAGTTTTTTAAGTTCCTGAAAATGATGACCTACCCTCAGGATAAGTCATTTAATATCCAAACGGTGAGGGTCCGAAACCCCACACCACAACAAGCAGTGTAACTAGCACTGTGAAGGTAAGATGAAGCATAGCTCAGTAAAGATGGGTTACTGCAGTTTAGCTCCCATTCTCTTCAATGGTATGGCACGGCAACTACACTTTTTACGGAGCTGTGCTTCCTGTTCCATTCACAGTCCTAGTTCAAGTCAGGGGTGTAGCTATAGGGGGTGCAGAGGTGGCAGTCGCTACCGGGACCAGGACCCCGAGGGGCCCCAAAGACCCTTGTACCACATGAGAAGACACCTGTTTTATAGAAGGTGCATGCTGGTCAAGTTACACCTCTGGCTGGAGGAAAGGTGTTGGGTCAAGAATTTGGCATGAGGTGGGGGTGCAGTTTAAAGTTTTGCCTCAGGCAGCAGGAAGGCAATGTACTTCCCTGCCCCTGGCCACAAAGCACTGAGGGATGGGGGGCCCAAGCTAAACTCTTGCACCAGGGCCCATGAGCCTTTAGCTATGCCCCTGGTTCAAGTCATAGAGGCTGCAGGGAACAGCTGACCAGAGGGGGTGCAGGGTGTTGGACCCTCACCATTCGGTTATTATTGACATATCCTGAGGATAGGCCATCAATATCATGAGCCTGGAAAACCCCTTTTAATACAAGCCTTGATTCTATTTTGCACCAGACTAAAGTTCCATGGGTTCAGCGACAGTAGCAGTGTAAAGAATGGAGTTTTTTTTTTAAATATATATATATATATATATATATATATATACTGGGGGTTTCCTTCAGGGAACTGGACAAAACTGCTTTAGTTCATTCAAATTTACATATATTTTGTATTATATTTACATGTATTTTGTTGTTTTGTACTGGAGGTTCACTTACTTTTCGTGACAGAAGAGTTAACATTATTTCCCCACCCGGATCTCCGAACGGCATCGTAGGAAGGATCTGTGGGTAATGATAAATCATGATGAGACAAAAAGAGCATGCAGGCATACGGTAGTAAAAATGTACATAAGGAGCTTTGTCTCCAAATCTACCGTAGGTTCAATTTTTTTTTTTACTTTTTTATATTAAGGATTATACAGCTAAACATAGCAAAACATTACAAACAGAAAGAGTTATTACAATACAATAGTACAAAGTTTACACAGTTAAGGCTACTTTCACACTGGCGTTTTGGCTTTCCGTCTGTGAGATCCGTTCAGGGCTCTCACAAGCGGTCCAGTTTTGCCCTAATGCATTCTGAATGGATAAGGATCCGCTCAGAATGCATCAGTTTGCCTCCATTCAGTCACCATTCCGCTCTGGAGGCGGACACAAAAACGCAGACGAAACTAAGCCAAACGGATCCGTCCTGGCACACAATGTAAGTCAATGGGGACGGATCCGTTTTCTCTGACACATTCTGGCACAACAGAAAAAGGATCCGTCTTCCATTGACTTTCAGTGGAGCTCATGACGGATCCGTCTTAGCAATGTTACAGATAATACAAACGGATCCGTTCATGACGGATGCATGCAGTTGTATTATTGTAACGGATCCGTTTTTGCAGATCCATGACGGATCCGCCCAAAACGCGAGTGTGAAAGTAGCTTTTGTCCCAAAAGAATTAGAATATACAGTATATGACAGCATATACACATACTAAGGTATCTAGAAGATAAGCAGTCTCTAAAGCTACCATACTTAAGCAGACGTACAAAGGCACAGACCAACAGTATGTTGTATAAGTGTGTACATATGTATATAGACTATACACAATCCCAAAGGCAATACAGAAGTAATGTTATTATGTGGATGAAACACTCAGGCCTCTTTCACACGGGCGTTGCGGGAAAAGGTGCGGGTGTGTTACGGGAACATGCGCGAGAGCAAAACATTGTAATGCGTTTTGCACTCGCGGTACCCAAACCCAAACTTCTTCACAGAAGTTCGGGCTTGGGATCGGTGTTCTGTAGATTGTATTATTTTCCCTTATAACATGGTTATAAGGGAAAATATTAGCATTCTGAATACAGAATGCATAGTACAATAGCGCTTGAGGGGTTAAAAAAAAATAAAAAATAATTAAACTCACCTTAGTCCACTTGATCGCGCAGCCCGGCATCTCTTCTGTCTCCTTCTTTGCTGATTGCAGGAAAAGAACCTGTGGTGACGTCACTCCGGTCATCACATGATCCATCACATGATCCATCACCATGGTAAAAGATCATGTGATGGACCATGTGATGACCGGAGTGACGTCACCACAGGTCCTAGTTATAAGGGAAAATAATAATGATCGGGTCCCCATCCCGATCGTCTCCTAGCAACTGTGCGTGAAAATCGCACCGCATCCGCACTTGCTTGCGGATGCTTGCGATTTTCACGCAATCCCATTCATTTCTATGGGGCCTGCGTTACGTGAAAAATGCACAAAGAGGAGCATGCTGCGATTTTCACGCAATGCACAAGTGATGCGTGAAAATCACCGCTTGTGTGCACAGCCCCATAGAAATGAATGGGTCATGGTTCAGTGCGGGTGCAATGCGTTCAACTCACGCATCGCATCCGCGCGGAATACTCACCCGTGTGAAAGGGGCCTCAGGGTAATATTTTGACATGTTCTAGAGAGGAGAGTACTATCTACACCACAGCCCCCAGACCAAACTTGCAGTAGTAGGCACCCTGCCCATTCTGTGCAGCCTGGTCAGAGTGAGATATGTCTGGTGAATAATGTGTAGTTGGGTGAGTCTGTTATTAACAGATGGTGACATTTTAGGACGTCATTCTAATAAATCATTTATTAACCCTTTCAGAACCACCACTGTAAAAGTATCCACAGCATCTGATGCGGCTTTCCTCAGGAACGCTGTGTTTCCAAGGCCCAAATACAGTCCTGAACAAAAGTTTAAGACCACTTGAAAAATGGCAAAAAAATCATATTTAGCATGGCTGGATCTTAACAAGGTTCCAAGTAGAGCTTCAACATGCAACAAGAAGAAATGGGAGTGAGACAAAACATTTTTTGAGCATTCAATTTAATGAAAACAATGAATAAACTGAAACAGGCTGTTTTTCAGCTGATCAAAATTTTAGGACCACATGCCTTTAAAAGGCCAAATCTGTGCAAAGATGTGGATTCATTGTCATTCTCTGTCAGGTAGTCACACGTTGTGATGGCAAAGGCAAAAAAACTCTCCCTTTTTGAACGTGGTCGGGTTGTTGAACTGCATAAGCAGGGTCTCTCACAGCGCGCCATCACTGCTGAGGTGGGACGCAGTAAGACAGTCATTTGGAATTTCTTAAATGATCCTGAGGGCTATGGAACAAAAAAGTCAAGTGGAAGACCCAAAAAAATGTCATCAGCACTGAGCCGGAGGATCCAATTGGCTGTCCGTCAAGACACTGGACGATCCTCGACCCAAATTAAGGCCCTTACTGGTGCTGACTGCAGCCCCATAACCATCAGACGGCATCTGAGACTGAAGGGCTTCAAAAACAAAAAACGTCTTCAAAGACCTTGTCTCCTTGAACACCACAGAACTGCTCGTTTGGACTTTGCAAGAGGGCACCACACATGGGACATTCAAAGGTTGAAGAAAGTTTTATTCTCTGATGAGAAAAAATGTAACCTTGATGGTCCTGATGGTTTCCAACAAGCAGATCCCACCTGAGATGTTTTCTACGCGCCACAGTGGAGGGGGCGCCATAATGGTCTGGGGTGCTTTTTCCTTCAGTGGAACAATGGAGCTTCAGGAAGTGCAGGGGCGTCAAACGGCCGCTGGCTATGTCCAGATGTTGCAGAGAGCATTCCTCATGACTGAGGGCCCTCGTCTGTGTGGTAACAACTGGGTTTTTCAACAGGACAACGCTACAGTACACAATGCCCGCAGGACAAGGGACTTCTTCCAGGAGAATAACATCACTCTTTTGGCCCATCCTGCGTGTTCCCCTGATCTAAATCCAATTGAGAACCTTTGGGGATGGATGGCAAGGGAAGTTTACAAAAATGGACAACAGTTCCAGACAGCAGATGGCCTTCGTGCGGCCGTCTTCACCACTTGGAGAAATGTTCCCACTCACCTCATGGAAACGCTTGCATCAAGCATGCTGAAACGAATTTTGGAAGTGATGAACAATAACGGCGGAGCTACTCATTACTGAGTTCATGTTTGGAAGTTGGATTTCTGTTTTGGGGGGTTTAGTTGTTTTTTTGGAGGTGTGATCCTAAACTTTTGATCAGATAAAAAACAGCCTGTTTCATTTGATGTTTTCATTAAATTGAATGCTCAATTTTTTTTTGTCTCACTCCCATTTCTTCTTGTTGCATGTTGAAGCTCTACTTGGAACCTTGTTAAGATCCAGCCATGCTAAATATGATTTTTTGCCATTTTTCAAGTGGTCTTAAACTTTTGATCAGGACTGTAGCTTCCCCGCACTGAGAATGGGGAAGACGTTTGTTGACAGTGGTTGGCTGCAGCCTGCTTGATGCTACGATGCCGACGTTATGTTCCTATGGAGGACTGCAGGTGGCAGTGCTCCATAGGAATATATTGAAGCTCCCATACAATCCCTCATACCATACGGCTATTGTGAACTGAAAAATTAAAAAGTTATGGCTCTGGGAAGGAAGGGAGCAAAAAACTAAAATGGAAAATCCCAGCATATAAAAAGGTTTAATATATTATACAGTATTTATGTTGTTGTATAAACCTCTGCTTGAAAGTAAACTTTAGGCCTCATGCACACAGCTGCTGCCCGGCCCTGCAAACAGCGTGTCCGCAATATGCAGGCACCCCCGCATCACGTATGCGGACCTATTAACTTGAATGAGGGATGGTGTGGAACGGAGGCGCGGAACTCCACGGAAGCATTATGGAGTGCTTCTGTGGTGTTTCTGTCCGTTCCCTCCGCAACACAAAAAAAATAGAACATGTTCTATTTTTTGCGGTGCAGACGAATCATGGACCCATTCAAGTTGAATGGGTCTCGATCCGTCCGGGCCGCCGCACGGACGCTGCCCGTGCATTGATTTAATGCAGTGCTTTTTAAAATAAACATTGCATCTAAGGCCTCATTCACACGGCCGTTGTGCAGCCGTTCCGTGCCTTGGGGACCGCAATTTTCAGTCCCCAATGCACGGACCGGTCGCACAACGGCATTAAATCAATTTATATTTGCCACAAAGTTACATGAAGATGGTTATGGCTAACAGCAGCCCGTCAAGGCAACTGCATTCATTCAGCTTGAGGGTTTGTTCACACAAGTTGATTTTAATTTTTTTTGCATGTTTAGGTCTTTCATGGTTTTTGGTGGGGTTTTTTATGCTTGTCATTTTTACAGTGTTTTTTTCAGGCAGAAAATGACAGTCATTTTTTGTGTCAATCGCATTATGTGCTGACATCTTTGTAATGGTGTTTTGTTTGGTGTTATTTTTTAAACAAGTGCTTTTTTCCGTTATAGCGCTACACAGGAAGTGACATAACTGGGGGCACATACTTTCTGTTAAAAAAAAATGATGTATGGACAAAAACATTAAAAAACTGCTGACCAAGTCAGGCATTTTTTTAGACCTTTCTTAGGTCAAGCAAATGCTAGTTCAAAAGCTGTGTCTGAAGCTGCCTCTAAGGGGTTTCCGGTATTTTTACCCAATACATCAATATCTGATGGGTGGGCGTCTGACACCCTGCACCCCTCCCAGTAGTTATACTACTGGAAGTAGTGGACAGAGCTGGTTACTGCAGGACCTAACCCTGTTGAAGTGAATGGGAACAGTGCTTCAACATTTTACTTACCCACTACCGAAATTATTATAATTTTTTTTATTTTTTGGTTTTAGTTTTATTAGTTACATTTTAACACAAAATTCTTTTTTAGCACGTGACAGTGTCTACTTAAAAAATATATATATATGGGTATGGGGTTTAGTATGAGTTTAGGTCAATGAGTGAAATTTAAGTCAAAAGTGTAAAATAATGCATAGTGGAGGTGCAAAATGTAAAACAAAAAACAAAAAAGCCAGGCTGCAAAAGAGTTAATATTGATACAAAGGCCTAAAGTATTTCTGATCTTCTCCGTCTCATGCTGAAACTAACAGTGGAGGCTTGTGGACTGAATATGAGCTGCATCCATCTTTTCACCAGACAGTATGTTTGCAAGTGTTCTCTTTGGCTGGGGATTGATCGTGTAGACTAATGTCTTTAAAGTATGTCTGATTGCCACAATAGGTTCTTTTATCCAGAAATGAGTTAGTTAATGGGGACGGAAAATTGCCAGAGTACACTGGAGATGCAATGCCAAGGGCTCAGACACCACCCACGTAAATAGAGAGTGTTTTAAGAAAATAAAGTTTTAGCCTGACACAGCCAGGGAAGGCAGCCAAATTCGGAGGAAAAGACAGCTTCTCTCTGAGCACAGGAGAGACTCGGGGATTTTATGTCTCCCCGGAAGCATTACATATTCCATTAACAGAAATGAGCATTTCAGCTGTACTGTCATCTGTTTCTAATTCCTACAAAAGTTGTAAGATAGATACCGCTTGGTGAAATAGCGCGGTCTGCACCGGGGTGAAATGAGTTTTGCTTTGAGGCCCACTAGACCTTCTTGTAGCATTGGAGAGGATTAGGCCAGTGCCGTTTACAATATGCAGATGGACTACACTTTAGATTCTGTCCCATTGGAAGTTCTGAAGCCAGTTGTAAAATAGTTTTCTTGGGTAACTGACTTGGAAAAGTTGTTTTTTGAGGGAATGGTAGGGAGTAGTGATGAGTAAATCGATTTGTTCAAAATTCCACCTCCTTGAAGATCAAGAGGCTGGTACCATTACACTAGAGCAGGGATGAGCAACCTGAGGCTCTCCAGCTGTTGTAGAACTACAACTCCCAGCATGCCCAGACTGCCTACAGATAGCAGCCTACAGCAGGGCATGGTGGGATTTGTAGTTTTACAACAGCTGGAGAGCCGTAGGTTGGCCATGCCTGCTCTAGAGACTCCCCCCCCCCCTTCTCCTTCTTAATTGATAGAGCCAGACATCTCGCCTGGCCCTGTCAGTCCTACGCCATTGCTACAAATGGCAGCATGAGCGCAGAGGATCTTCTGAGTAGCACAGATGCCAACTGTGCATGCGCTGCTCACATCTGGGTACACCTGTAAGTGGAGCAGAGCATGCATGGTCGATATCTGTGCTGCTCAAGTGGATCCTCCGTGCTTACATTGCTACTTGGAGCAGACACGAGATTGACAGGGCCAGGCAAGATGTCTGGCCCTGTCAATCAAGGAGGAGGAGGGAGCCTCTCGCTGATGAAGAAAGCTAGTTTTTTTTAACAAATTCTATTTGTACAAATCATTTTGGCCAATACTAATAGGGTGCTCTGAAAAAGGTGCCACTTTTGTGTCAATCCTCGATTCTGGAAGGTTGTTAGAAAGTGATCAAGGATGCTTGATATGGATACCCAACATTTAGGAATATAATAGATAAATGATGGCTAGAATATTTCAGAAATGTCACTTTCACCATTCATTTTTTATAATGCAGAATATAGCAATGGATTTGTGGCAGAGATATTACTTATTTTGAAAAGCCACAGCCGCCACAATGTGCTGAAACTTATCATGTCACACAAATTGAGTGTAACATCCATAGTGACAAGAACACGCTTATAAAGCAGTGTGAAAATAAGCCCGAAAATGTACTGTACTTTTTCAGACTATTAAACGCACTTTTCCCCCAAATAAAGTTAGGGAAAAGGGGCAGTGTGTCTTATAGTCTGAATGCTAATGGGAGCATCCATTATGAAGGTGGTCATCAGCATGCAGGAGGCATGGGTGAGGGCAGCGTCACACTGGCTGTACTCACCCTTCCTGGTTCTCTTTTGGGTCCTGATGCAGGATGTAGTGCATGTAGGCAAGCACTATGACCTGAAGCGGTGCGGTGAGTCCTGGATCTGCAGCACCATCCAGAGGAAGTAAGGTAAGTTGTTTTTTTTCTCATGAGGTCTGATGAGGGTCCGATCTAAGGCTGATGGTGACTGGGGGGGTCTGATGGGAGCTGACAGGGTCTGATGGGGAGCTGATTGGGGGTCTGATCTGAGGTCTGATGAAGAATGGGGGGTCTGATGAGGATTGGGGGTCTGGGTTTGATCAGGGTCTGATAAAGTATGGAGGTCTGATTTGGGGGTCTGCTCTGAGGTCTGATGGAAAATATTTTTTTCTTATTTCCCCCCTCCAAATCCTAGGTTAGTTTTATAGTATATTACGTCTAGGTGCGTCTTATCGTCCGTTGCGTCTTATAGTCTGAAAAAGACAGTATATGGTTGTGATCTCCTCTTCGCATTGTAAATAAATATCGATGTAAATGACTGAAGAAAGATGTATGATGGGAATATATCAGTGTGTGACCTGATCAGTGCTGTCAGGTGATCTGTGTAAAAAAACTGCAATTTTGTTGTAGAAACACGAGAAACCTCGGGCCAGATTTATTACAGTGTCTGCACCAAAAAACTGTCTAAAAAATTTACTTGCCACATATAGTGTTTCTATACTTTTTTTCCGACACACTCAAAAAGGGGCAGGAATTAGCAGAAAAGGGCAGATCTTCATGGGAAGGGTGAAAGCCTAAGGCTACTTTCACACTAGCGTTCAGAGCGGGTCCGTCTGATGTTTCATCAGACGGATCCGCTCCTATAATGCAGACGTTTGCATCCGTTCAGAACGGATCCGTCTGCATTATAACTTAGAAATTTTTCTAAGTGTGAAAGTAGCCTGAGCGGATCCGTCCAGACTTTACATTGAAAGTCAATGGGGGACGGATCAGTTTGAAGATTGAGCCATATAGTGTCATCTTCAAACGGAACCGTCCCCATTGACTTACATTGTAAGTCTGGACGGATCCGCTTGCCTCCACACGGCCAGGCGGACACCCGAACGCTGCAAGCAGCGTTCAGGTGTCCGCCTGCTGAGCGGAGCGGAGGCTGAACGCCGCCAGACTGATGCATTCTGAGCGGATCCGCATCCACTCAGAATGCATTAGGGCTGGACGGATGCGTTCGGGGCCGCTTGTGAGCCCCTTCAAACCGAGCCCCGAACGCTAGTGTGAAAGTAGCCTCAGACACCCCATTTTGCGCAAAAATGCACCACAATTCTGCCATAATAATCGTCTTATATTATAAGTTGGTTTAGAGTCAGAGAAAAATGTCTATCCCTGCACCGCATTTATCATCCAGCCTGAGCCGTCTATAGGATTCGTAAATCTGGCCCCATGTATGAGATGGAGTGATGACCACAACAAGTCTATGGATTGAGCGCATGTTTTGCACCCTTTGTGATATTTGCTGATTGATCACAGCTGACTGGTTTTGACCTAATAGTTTTGGAGGATTTGCTGCACTGTATCCAGCTCTGTGAGTTAAACATGTCTGAAGCCTAACGTGCTCCCTTCTGTGGTGATAGTTTTCTACGCTGTATCAATACCAGCATCCATCTGGAGTCCAAGCATGTTGGAGTGGGGTTTATAAACTGGGTTTTCCATTTGCTGGGAGCTAACCTATATCTTGGAAATTGTGAAGAATTGAAACACAAGATATCTTAGGGTCCATTCACACGTCCGCAACGTGTTTTGCGGATCCACAAAACACGGACAGTGGCAATGTGCGTTCCGCATTTTGCGGACCGCACATCGCCGGCACTAATAGAATATACCTATTCTTGTCCGCAATTGCGGACGAGAATAGGACATGTTCTATTTTTTTCGGGAACGGAATTGCGGACCCGGAAGTGCGGGTCCACAATTCTGTGTCCGGGCAGCACATCGAAATGAATGGGTCCGCAATTCCGTTCCGCAAAATTCCGGAATGAAATTGCGAATGTGTGAATGGACCCTTAGACTGTTCCAAAAGTTGTTATTCATTAATGAAGACTGGATAAGCCCATTTACACAAAAATAAATAACACCAGCAATTAACCTAGCTGCATTATATAAATCAGATGATGACGTTCTGAGTGCATTTTGACTCCTCCAGCATAATTGTGATCTGTAACTTGCACCCTGTATTTACATCCTGGCACAAGACTCACAAGGAGTGTCTGTAGCATCAGGTCTCTGCCTCTCCTTCCCCTCTCAGCTCAAATGTCACAAATCCAAGCCTGCTGGAAAAACTCCACCCTAATTCACATCATCATTGCTGATATGTCTACAGGGCAGGTCCCAGGAAAATGAGCAGAACACTGCCTTCAGAGGCACAGTCATTGATGGTGATGGAGTCTTGCAAGTCTAGCCACACCTCATGATGTTATCAGGACAGGGAACCAACACATTGGAAAATGTTACATGACTGCAATGGAGTGCAGGGAAATGGGGAATTACTATTCAATCACTATTATCAAGTGATAGATAACATGTGATGTTTCCTGTCAATTGATGTGGAAAATTGCAGAACTGAAATACCCCTTTAAATGTGTGATTATATTTCAGCCAAAGCTTGTCACAAGTGCTGCATACTGTGTACAGTGTTGATAAGGTTTCTTAAAGGGGTTGATCCACAAAAAGCATTCTGCAGTTTTCAAACCAGCACCTGGATCTGAATACTTTTGTAAATGCATGTAATTAAAAATTTTGCATAGCCACTGTGCTATTCAATAAAATGTATCTGTATGGCGCCACCTGTATCTGTATGGCCGCACATGCTCAGTTTCATCCTTCAACTGCCTCCTGAGATGTGATAGGGAGAGCATGGACACGCCCCCTGAGCTGTGATAGGAAGAGATGAGACACGCCCCCTTAGCTGCAGCAGATAAGACACTCCCCTTGAGCTTTCAGATTGATGTAAATCTAGCAGATCAATGAATGGGGAGATCTCTGGATCCATGTGAGGTACAGGGCTGGTTCTAGCTTTGTTATAAAGAGATTGTCATGTGCTGTATGATGTCTGATTTTAATTTTTTACATCAATCATGGGATAACTCTTGAAGTTATAAGTTACATAGTATAGTTAAAAAAAAGTCATATGTTTTTGTAGTTTAACCAGTAGAATAGGAGAGGACATGGATGAATGAAACAGGGGTTATTGGTCAATTTTAGAACTTTTTCCCCCCCAATTGATTCAAAGGAAGGTGAAGACCCATAAGGCATAAACCAGTCTGCCTAAAAGGAACAATGTCCCCCCCCCCCCCCCCCCCCCGATCCCCAGTGGCGATAAGATTGGATCAATAATTTATTACATGTACATAGGATAAGTGTTAATGGTTTTTTTTATATTTGAAATCATCTAAGACTTTTTTAAGTCATCAGCTCTTCCTGCTGTGGCCAGTTCTTGAGGTAGACTATTCCACAGACAGCTCTCACAGCCTCTGGAGACTGAACATTGTAACTCCAGGACACTCTTTCTATAAGCTGGTGCCCAAAACGGAGCTACATATTCCAGATAAGGTCCACCTAATGCTTTGTGAAGTGGTAATGTCCTTGTCCTGCACGTCCGTGCCTCTTCCAGAAGCTTTCTGGTGTCAAGGTGCCCATATACTTTCAATAGTTGTCAACAGAACCACCGTCCGGCCAACAGCTATTTCTCCCATATCTCCCTTACACACACATGCTCAGTTCGGCCGTGTGTCTCTGTGCTTTTAATGGGGAGCGAGGAGAAAGCCTCTGTCAGACACCTCTGGTTGCAGCTTATCTCCTGGGAGAACAGACGTATTGGATCAAAAATTTAGATTTGTCTGATCCTTCAATAATTTTTTTTTAACTTTAGAACCAGCTGATTGACATTGCATGCGGTTTTTTCGTTTATGATCCACCAATGCACCCAGCTCCTTCTCAACAAGTGACTCCCAAAGTCTTACTCCCCTTGGATTTTAATACCCCATTGTCATCTGCTAGTATCTCTAATGTTTCCATATTGCTGATAATAATTTAGAAAGTTGCATGACAATTTCTAGTTGCATCAGAAGGCCACCCAAGAACCTCTGTTGGCCAAACGACTTACTGCTGGCAGAGCGTTTCCCTTTAGAGTCACTGTTCTGCTAATGCTAGAATATATTTTAGTTAGGGGGAGATGAATAGGGCCTCTGTGTTTTACAAGCCGCTCTCACTGAACTGTTTCCATATGTTGGGCGATGTAATTCTATAATAAATAAAGGAAAAATATCCACTCCTTATTTTACTTTGAATGTTAAATTTCTGCAGCAACAAAAACCATACACATTAGGTTGAACCCTCCTGAAATGTATAGGGCAGTGCAGCTCCTATGTGTGCATTCATAACTCCTAGAAGGCCAAGGTTGTGCTACTTTATCATATTATTTTGTTTTCTGCCCTCACAATTTTTATGTCTGCTTGTTTTTAGTAAATGGGAGCATTCTTGTTAGATTACCAAGGATGAAAATCTGTACAGAGCTGATACAGCTGAGGGTTTGTTACAACTGTATACAGTTTAGACTATTGACTATGAGCTAAACACTATAGAATCCAGGCTGATATATTGTAGTAAAATTTTAGGTCAGAGTTGAGTTTTTTTTAAGTACCCAATCGTTCCCAGTCATTGGCCAGTATAAGCCTGTGCTGCGGCTGATTTGCTGATGTCATTAACTGCATTTTTTTTTATGGTATCCTAAGGCCTAGTTCACACAAACGTTTTTTTTGTGAGTGTACGGGCCGTTTTTTTGTGTTCCGTACACGGTCCGTATACGGAACCATTCATTGCAATGATTCCGCATTAAAAACGGAATGTGTTCCGTAAGCATTCCGTTTCCGTATTTCCGTTCCGTTGAAAGATAGAACATGTCCTATTATTGCCTGCAAATCACGTTCCGTGGCTCCATTCAAGTCAATGGGTCCGCAAAAAAAACGGAACACATACGGAAATGCATCCGTATGTCTTCCGTATCCGTTCCGTTTTTGCAGAACCATCTATTGAAAATGTTATGCCCAGCCCAATTTTTTCTATGTAATTACTGTATACTGTATATGCCATACGGAAAAAACGGAACGGAAAAAACGGAATGGAAACGGAAACACAACGGAACTCAAAATCGGAACAACGGACTGCAAAAAACTATAAAAGCCATACGTTCGTGTGAACTAGGCCTAAAGATGATATTTTGTCAGCATTACATCCACTTGTGTCTGCCTGTTGTTTGTAATGCAATCAGCATGAGAGGAAGAAAGACAAACGATCACACAAACGAAACAAGAGTCTTTCCACCTGCTAATCGACCTGCTATATCACCAATTCATGCTCGTTACAGGCAGTGTATCTGCCCATGGGAAATTATACCCTAAGGCCTCTTTCACACAACCGTTTTTTTTTCCCGTTTGTGGGCCGTATACGAAACCATTAATTTCAATGGTTCCGCAAAAAAAAGGAATGTACTCCGTATGCATTCCGTTTCCGTATTTCCGTTTTTCTGTTCCGTTAAAAGATAAAACATGTCCTATTATTGCCCGCAAATCACGTTCCGTGGCTCCATTCAAGTCAATGGGTCCGCAAAAAAAAAAAACGGAACACATACGGAAATGCATCCATATGTCTTCCGTATCCGTTCTGTTTTTGCAGAACCATCTATTGAAAATGTTATGCCCAGCCCAATTTTTTCTATGTAATTACTGTGTACTGTATATGCCATACGGAAAAACGGAACAGAAACGGAAACACAACAGAAACAAAAAACGGAACAATGGATCCGTGAAAAACGGATTGCAAAACACTGAAAAAGCCATACGGTCGTGTGAAAGAGGCCTAAAGCCACAACAGGCTCAAATGAAACTAATTAGGACTGCACTGTTTAGGCTACTTTCACATCTGCGTTTTTGCTGAATCCGTCATGGGTCAGCAAAAATGCTTCCGTCACGATAATACAACCGTCTGCATCCGTTACGAACGGAAACGGTTGTATTATCTCTAAAATAGCCATGACGAATTCTTCTCTAAAACCATTGTAAGTCAATGGGGAACGAATCCATTTTCTTTTGTGTCAGAGAAAACGGATCCATCTCCATTGACTTACATTGTGAGTCATGATGGATCCGTCTTGGTCCGCATCCCAGGACGCACTCAAAAATTCTGCTTGCAGCGCGTTTGTATGTGTCATGGGAACGCAATGAAACGTAACGGAATTTTTTTCTGGTGCATTCCGTTCCCTTTAGTTCAGTTTTGTCCCCATTGACAATGAATAGGGACAAAACTGAAGCGTTTTGCTCCGGTATTGAGACCCTATGACGGATCTCAATAGAGGAAAGGGAAAACGCTGCTGTGAAAGTAACCTTAGGGCTCATGCACACGACCGTATGGCTTTTTCAGTGTTTTGCGGTCCGTTTTTTACGGATCCGTTGTTCAGTTTTTTTTTTCCATTCCATTTTTCCGTATACCATATACATTATACAGTAATTACATAGAAAAAATTGGGCTGGGCATAACATTTTCAATAGATGGTTCCACAAAAACGGTTACGGAGGACATACGGATGCGTTTCCGCATATGTTTTTTTTGCGGACCCATTGACTTGAATGGAGCCAAGCACCGTGATTTGCGGACAAGAATAGGACATGTTCTATCTTTTCATGGTGCGGAAATACGAAAATACTGAAACGGAATGCACACGGAGACATTTCAGTTTTTTTTGCTGAACCATTGAAATGAATGGTTCAGTATATGTACCGAATACTGAACTAAAAAAACGGCCAGTATACTGAACGCAAAATACTGTCGTGTGCATGACCCCCTACTCTGTCTATATTAATAACCACACAGCACCCACAGTACCATACAGCCATTCATAGTACAGACTGATCAAACAGTGTGGTCCTAATTAGTTTAATTAGAGGCCGCTGAAGCTCGTATGCCCGCGCGGTACTCGCAGTGTGGTCATGCGCTAATACATTAGAAGGGAGCCCATCAACTGTTAGCAGGGCTAGGTCAGGACTGGTAACAGCCTCTGAATATAGTATGATTGTTTCCATTCCCTGAGAGCAATCAAAGATTTTGAAAATAAGAAGGATTTTGTGTAGATGGACATAAGACGTTAGGTAATATTCTTCTATACTTTCCGTTTTTTGCTGCTTGTTATATAACAAAAGTTCATGAACTAAATCTCAGAGCAGACATATCGATTTGTTGGCCGAGACAGGATCCGTTTAATATAGAATGAAGAATCAAACCCAACTGAGTGTAAGATTGGTGTAGACTTAAGAAAATAGTGGTTCTTTCACTTGGAAAAAAGGGATAGATAATCATTACTTAGAACGTGTCCCAGACAGGCTGTCAGATTTAATTCCACATGCTGGAGTCGGACTCTGGGACAGGCAGAACTGGGAGGGTCCCCTGTGAGTTACGTTTCCTGCCTCCCCCCAACTTTAACACAACCGGTCTTTGTTTTCAGCTTCCCGTGAAAAAACACAGTGGCCAGCCGCTGAGGTGGGTCAGCGAGAGAAATCAGACAAAACATTAGCAGTGGAATTTCAAAGGAAAACAATTAAAATGGAGAGCAAAAAGATTCAAATAAGAAGGGGGTATATGGAAGAAGAATGAATGACGATAAAATAGTATTAATGGTTGTAGTTGTTGTAGTGAGGTCAAAAACACAGGGGAGGGGGGCGGCCCTGCCAGGGAAAATATTTTTTGGTGGGGTAAAATCGAAAACGATACGCCCATGGATAATGAACAATCCACTATTAACTGAAAAGTGCCTTAGATATCTGAAAAACCGCATAGAGCCTATAGGTAACGTGAAATAAAAAAGGAATGAAGAAATGTTAGGCCCCTTTCACACGGGCGAGATTTCCGCGCGGGTGCAATGCGTGAGGTGAAAGCATTGCACCCGCACTGAATCCGGACCCATTCATTTCTATGGGGCTGTGCACATGAGCGGTGATTTTCGCGCATCACTTATGCGTTGCGTGAAAATCGCAGCATGCTCCTCTTTGTGCGTTTTTCACGTAACGCAGGCCCCATAGAAATGAATGGGGTTGCGTGAAAATCGCAAGCATCCGCAAGCAAGTGCGGATGCGGTGCGATTTTCATGCACGGTTGCTAGGAGACGATCGGGATGGGAACCCGATCATTATTATTTTCCCTTATAACATGGTTATAAGGGAAAATAATAGCATTCTGAGTACAGAATGCATAGTACAATAGCGCTGGAGGGGTTAAAATAAATAAAAATAAAAATTTAACTCACCTTAAAGAGGACCTTTCACCTGTATAAACTATGTGAACTGAGTATGCTGCCATATAGAGCGGCACCTCTATTGGGAGGTTTTTTTCTCCCAGGCTGTGAGCTGTGCGCTGCGATTGGCCAGCGCTGCAGCCTAGGAGAAGGAGACGCCCACAGGACAAGAGAAGACCCGCCTACTATAACTTAAGAAGCAAAGGTACCGGAGCCTATAACGAGAGAACGGAGCGGCGCCCGGGGATAATAGTAAGTGCAGTGAGATCCCCGGGCGCCGCTCTATATGGCAGCATACTCAGTTAACATCGTTTATACAGGTGAAAGGTCCTCTTTAATCCACTTGTTCGCGCAGCCGGCATTATCTTCTGTCTTGTTGTGTGAGGAATAGGACCTTTGATGACGTCACTACGTTCATCACATGGTCCGTCACATGATCTTTAACCATGGTGATGGATCATGTGACGAACCATGTGATGAACGTAGTGACGTCATCAAAGGTCCTATTCCTTACAAAAGAAGACAGAAGAGATGCCGGGCTGCGCGAACAAGTGGATTAAGGTGAGTTAAATTATTATATATATATTTTTTAACCCCTCCAGCCCTATTGTACTATGCATTCTGTATTCAGAATGCTATTATTTTCTCTTAGGCCCCTTTCACACGGACGAGTTTTCCGCACGGGTGCAATGCGTGAGTTGAACGCATTGCTCCCGCACTGAATCCGGACCCATTCATTTCTATGGGGCTGTGCACATGAGCTGTGATTTTCACGCATCACTTGTGCGTTGCGTGAAAATCGCAGCAAGCTCTATTTTGTGCGTTTTTCACGCAACGCAGGCCCTATAGAAGTGAATGGGGCTGCGTGAAAATCGCAAGCATCCGCAAACAAGTGCGGATGCGGTGCGATTTTCACGCATGGTTGCTAGGAGACTATCGGGATGGGGACCCGATCTTTATTATTTTCCCTTATAACATGGTTATAAGGGAAAATAATAGCATTCTGAATACAGAATGCATAGTACAATAGGGCTGGAGGGGTTAAAAAAATAATAATAATAATTTAACTCACCTTAATCCACTTGTTCGCGCAGCCGGCATCTCTTCTGTCTTTTTCTGTGAGGAATAGGACCTTTGATGACGTCACTGCGTTCATCACATGGTCCGTCACATGATCCATCACCAACTGTCACCAGCGTACTACAAGTTGGAGCTTCCTTCCAGCTATGGCATACAGTCATCTTATTTGGTCTTTCTGTAATGTGCATGAGGCATTGAATGGGTTTTCCATGATTCACAGTAGATCCAGGAAAGCAGAATACATATGGTGTATACCAAATATATTGTTTTAGAAACTTCTGCAACAGCCTTGCTAAGTTTGTGACTATATCATGATATTATTTTATTCTGGTAACCAATATATGTGTATGCTATGTAGTCCAGACTACAGGGTTTGGGGCATCCTCCAGTTTACTGATTGATATTGGGTAGGATCACCCCAGACTGATTGTGGACAACAGAGGGGCTGTATTCTGACAGCTCGAGGACTCATGCATACGACCGTGTTGTTTTTCGCGGACAGCAAACCGCTGATCCGCAAAAAACGGAAGCCGCCCGTGTGCCTTCCGCAATTTGCGGAACGGAACGGGCGGCCCATTGTAGACATGCCTATTCTTGTCCGTAAAACGGACAAGAATAGGATATGCTATATTTTTTTTGCGGAGCCTCGGAACGGAGCAACGGATGCGGACAGCACAAACTGCGGCTCGGATGCGGACCGGAAAAACGGTTGTGTGCATGAGGCCTAACTGTGTATTTTCTCTTGACTGCACCTGAGGCAGTACATAGCACAGAGCGGCATGTCTTTCTGCGGCCTGGCAAGGGAGGGGGCCACTGATTGTCTACTCATATTGACCAAGAATACAAATATGGCTGTGTGAACATGCCCTACGTATTTACAAGGAGACATAACATCAAACCACCTGCTGAACATTGAGGCATGGACTCCAGAAGACCTCTGAAGGTGTCCTCTGCTATCTGGTACCAAGACATTAGCAGCTGATCCTTTATGTTTTGGAAATTTGGAGGCAAAGTCCACGCCTTGAACTCTTTGTCTTGAAGAAGTGTGAAAGAGGCTACTGCTCTTAGGGATATCTTTGCCAAAATAATCATTGCTAAATATGAGCATCACCCTGCCTCCACTAATTCCCTTTTTCCAGTATCGTGTCACAGTGGCATCTTTTTCACAGGTAAGTGAGGCATATGCACCCGGCCGTCCATATGATGTAAAAAAAACAAAACATGATTCATCATTCCAGGTCACCTTCTTCCATTGCTTCATGGTCCAGTCGTGATGCTTATGTGCCCACTGTAGGATATATAGGGTCAGGGTGGTCACTCTGGCAGGTATGCAGCTACATATATTTAATGCTGTGATGCATTATTTCTTCCGAAACCTTCTATCCTAGCCAACATTAACATTTTAGATATTTATGATACAGTAGGTCTTCTGTGGGATCGGATCAGATGGTGTAGCTTTTGCAACTTCAAGAACTGAGGGTAAAAGTTTTTTTTACACGGAGCAATGTTTCAGACAATTATCGGTAATTTACCAAAGATTTTACCTTATGCATTGCAAAGGGGGAAATCTGCAGCATGGGTTGACATACTGGGGTCACATGTTCCCCATACGTGGCATGTCACATGGAGGATAGGTCACTGCTGAAGCCAGTCATTGGCTGCAGCTTCCGTATGAACTGTGTGAAACACGCTGTTGACATGCAGAGACTGGAGTAAGGCAAACAGCAGGGAACAAAGGATCAGGAACCCAGCTGCGGGGAGGCAGATAAGTATGCTTTCCTCTGCAGCCACGTCACGTGGGGAGAAAGCAAATGCCCCCATGGCTATGCTTGTATGCCTGTGGACCACATGTAAGGCCACCATCACTAGTTTAAAGTGTTTATGAAGCCTATATTACATTATGTAGTTATGTGCTCGGCTTGTCCTGATAGTAGTGGAAACAACCTTATACTAATTGTGTCTGTGTAACTGTAGATGCCAGCTGCTATGGGCAAAGCTTCTAATTCCTGATTAGTTGTTCTGTAGTATATAATTTAAGGGTTTCTTGGTGCAAATAAATCTCCTGCCAACTGTTTAGCGCATTGTGGCTCTTTGGCCTCAGACTTTAACTCCGTCAATCTGTTATTTAGCTGGCATAGTCAGGCAAGAATGTACTTTACCAAATGTAGTGGTTCCACCCACCCATAAATGGTTCTGCCAAACCGCAAGATATTGATAGAACAGGTACTGCGCAAATGGCGGCCTGTGGAATGCTAACCCCTGTGAAGAGTGTTATTTCCAGTGTAAAAATAAAATCTCTGATGACTACACTCAGTGACCTCACTTTTTCCTTCTGCCTTCGCACATAGGGTGTCTGTATGAGCGAGTTCTTTGGATTTGTGAACACATTTAGGGCCTGCTGGTTTAGATACTATAGACCTCTCGTGGCGTGTCTCACTATAGTCTTGACATGCTTAGGCATGGCCTTGCATAATAATAACGGAGTGCCATTCTGCAGGTGGGTTCCAGGGCTTATAGTATTCTGACTGGAGGCTTTGCTCAAATTTGAGAGTGCTGACCAGCTCACTTGATTTCGCTTTTACTTGGCTGACCATGTATGTCACGTACAGGAGACAATAGGAATACAAAGAAATCTGTATTATAGCACAAGGTTTTTATGCATATCAAAGGTTTTCTCTTCACCAATAAAATTTTAGTGCAATCATTGCATGTAGTAGCTTGCTTTAATTTCTGGTGTGTCATGGTTGGGTGTAGCCTCCTGTTAAAGGAACCTGTCACCTGTACCTTACTGCCCTCACTGGGGGGAGCATAGTGTAATGACAGACCCCCTGATTTCAGCTCTCTGTCACAGCATTCAAGTCTATAAGTGAAGCAAACTAATGATGGCATGTCAATGTTCCCTAGGGAAACTTTTAAAAAGTGTAAAACAGTGAACAGCATAATGGAAAAAATAAATTTTTGCCACTTCACCTATCCCCCCCCCCAAAAAAAAAAAAGGTAAAAAGTAATTAAAAAGTCATAGACACTATCACACAGCTCCATAGACATAAAAAAAAAAAAAAGTTATTGGGGTCAGAATATGGTGATGCAAAGAAAAACTTTTTTTACCAAAGTTTTTATTTTTTTCCAGTATTAAAATGCATGAAAAACTATAGAAATGTGGTATGGTTGTGATCGTACTGGCCCAGAGAATGAAGGTAACAGGTTCAGTGGGACACAAAGACATGACACAGATGTTACCTTTGTTTCGTTTTTCAGATCATCCAAATCGCCCAAAAAGTCATTTTTATGATATGCTAATGAGCCATCGCAAGTGCCCAGGGGCGGAAAGTTTGCAGAAAGTGCCCAAGTTCCCCCGCCTCGCTCGCGGCTAACTTCGCCCCTCAGTAAGCTCAGGCCAGCCCTGTGGCTCTGTGACATCATATTTCCCTATAGGCCGTTCGTGCATCGCAGAGGCACAGAGATATGCAGTGCCAACTGGCGCATGAGCACTGCATATCTCTGTGCCTCTTCCCACTGTGGGCAGAACACTGCGCATGCCCGGGCCCGGCAGCGATGTGCGAACGGCCTATAGGGATATATGAAGTCACAGAGCCACAGGGCTGGCCGGAGTTTACTGAGGGGCGGAGTTAGGCTGAGTGAGGTGGGGGAACTTGGGCACTTTCAGCAAACTCTCCGCCCCTGGGCACTTGCGAAAAACGAAACAAAGGTAACATCTGTGTCATGTCTTTGTGTCCCACTGAACTATGTGATCGGTTTAAAACCGGTCAGGTTGGTGAGAGACTCCCTTTAATACAGAATGCTAAGTAAAATGTCCTTTTAGGGTTAAAAATAAATAAATACAATTACTCACCTCATCCACTTGATCGCGCAGCCGGTATCGTCTTCTTTCTTTCTTCCTGCAGGACCTGCAAAAGCACCTTCTATCTTCATTCAGCAGGACCTGTGCTGACGTCACCGCGCTCACCACGCTCACCACGTGGTGAGCGCGATAACGTCATCAAAGGTCCTTTTGCAGGTCCTGCAGGAAGAAGAAAGAGGACAATACCGGCTGCGCGAACAAGTGGATGAGGCGAGTAATTTTTTATTTATTTTTTTAACCCTCAAGGGATATTTTACTTAGCATTCTGTATTAAAGAATACTATTATTTTCCCTTATAACCATGTTAGAAGGGAAAATAATAAAATTAACAGAACACCGAACCCAAACCCTCAGGGAAGAAGTCCGGGTTCGGGTCTGGGTACCACATTGCACTCGCGCGGAAAAAACTGAACAACAGAACGCAATCGCAGACAAAACTGACTGAAATTGCGGGTTTGCCGCGTGAAAGGGGACTTAGTCTACTTGGATAACCCTCTTTGCAAAATATAGTCCCAAGCATCAGCGTATTTGTGAACTGAATTTGCCACATCGCTCAGCACCTGTCAATGCAAAAGAGAAAAGACAGGCCCACAATGGAGGGAAAGAGGGAGAATTGCTAGGACACGGGGAAACAAAAGCCTAGCCCGTGCAGCATATGTATGTTTCTCGGGTCTAATGTGACCATTTTAAAGGAACCTTTTGTCGCTTGCCATCAAAGCCTGGTCCAGAGAAAACACTGACTGACAAGCTTTTGTCTTGCTAATGCACCTTGATTGAGACAGTGAGAGCTCCTGTTCACCAGGTACAGAGGAGGCTCAAGTGAGATGGAGAGGGCAGACACTTGAGCTCACAAGCCCATTATGCAGTCTACAAAAGCTGCACCTGCAATGAGGCCTAGTGTGATTTTTAACATATGCAATGGATAAATCCTTCTCAGGCTTGGAGCCATCTACAAATGATGAGGTCTTATCGTGTTCCCTGCACAGCATCAATACCATACTATTTCCATGGTAAAAATGAGTCTGCAAAAAGGGTTGACACTTACTAAGTAGCCCTGGGGGTGCATACCCCTGTCACAATAAATATGGAGATATTCTGTATGTATTATAGTCTTCCTAGGGGAGTTTCAGAAGACAAAAGTGGCACCACCCCATTTTTGCCAAATTTGCTGACCTTGACACGAGCATATGATGTATAAAAGACCTCCTGGAAGTAATATAAGGTGACAATCAACAGAAGAGTAGTTATGCAATAGATCTCGATCAAAGGGGTTATCCCATGACTCAGACATCATATAGTACATGACAATCTCTTTCTAACAAAGCTAGAACCAGCCCTGTACCTCACATGGGTCCAGAGATCTCCCCATTCATTGATCTGCTAGATTTATATCAATCTGAGAGCTCAAGGGGAGTGTCTTATCTGCTGTAGCTAAGGGGGCGTGTCTCATCTCTTCCTATCACAGCTCAGGGGGCGTGTCCATGCTCTCCCTATCACATCTCAGGAGGCAGTTGAAGGATGAAACTGAGCATGTGCGGCCATCTCAGTGAGCAGGACAAAGAAATAAGAAAGCGAACAAAGAGCAGGTGGAGCTATACAGCAATAACTTCGGCTCATCAGAGCCAATACATTCTAATACTGTATGGAGCTCCTGCTCCGTACAGTATTGGAACGAAGTTTTATGCGAATCGACTTCGGATGTTACATCCGAAGTCGATTCGCTCATCCCTAGTCAGGACCTGCATGCAAGCCTTACATCACTAAACACAATAGAGTGATGTAAAGCTCGCGCCACTGGACCTTGGGTTTTCTGTATAGTGATGAGCTACGTTCCTCTAATGGACGAATTAGGGTTTGGTGAGTGCCAGGAGAACGTTGCTTTCCTCACTGTATTGTGCCAACTGTAAAGATAATGCTATGGGGTTGTTTTTCAGGAGTCGGCCTAGAATAGGCATTTCTATTACGGGAGGCACGTTCTGTTCTGCAAATTGCATCCGCAAAACACTGTACAGTCGTGTGCATGAGGCCTAAATGAGTAAAAATTCACACAGAAACACTCCAAAAAAGTGTTTAGGAATCACAGCAACTCAGTCACAGACTGGCAGACCACATAAAGTTAAGCCTCATTCACACGTCAGTGTTTCACGGATGTGTGCTGTACGTGTTTTCCACGGACAGCACATGTCCACATTCACTTTAATGTGTGTATTCAGACATCAGTGTTTTAGCACGGTCCGTGGGTCAGTGGTTTTAGCACGGATGCATGCTCTATTTTGTCCGTGTTCACGTATCCATCACACCCATTATAGTCTATGGGTCTGTGAAAACCATGGATGCAACACGGATGCCATTCGTGTTGCATCTGTATTTCACAGATCATTAAGAAGAGATGCTTTGAAAATTATTTTTCCTCTGTGCAGGGTCATTGAAACACGGATGTAACATGGACAGAAAAAAACTGACACACAGACTCAGCACAGATCCTTCACGGACAGCTTCACGGATGCATCAATGACCACCTGTCCACGGATTTGAGCACGGACACGGATGTGTGAATGAGGCTTTACAGCGAGGTCACCGAGTCCTGAGGCGCATTGTGCATGGGTAAAAAATCCCACAGACTCCAAAATCTTGTAGAAAAGGTCCCTTTTTTTTATTGTATCCGTTTAACATATACATTTTTTTCTACTGAGCATGGCAGGATAGAAAGGCCCAGTATAATATGCTTTTCCTTCATTTTTACCAAAGTATACATAAAACATACTACAAAAACATGATGTGGACACAGCCTTACTTTGACAGACTTCCCTAAATGATAACATCTATGAAATGCTATAATGCTACTACACTAGTGGGCGCACCACCATCCCCACCCCAGGAACTTCAAAGCATCTTGATTTTAGAGGTTTTTCACCATAAGGCTGCGTTCACACGGGCGAGATTTCCGCGCGGGTGCAATGCGGTAGGTGAACGCATTGCACCCGCACTGAATCTGGACCCATTCATTTCAATGGGGCTGTTCAGATGAGCGATGATTTTCACGCATCACTTATGCGTTGCGTGAAAATCGCAGCATGCTCTATATTCTGCGTTTTTCACGCAACGCAGGCCCCATAGAAGTGAATGGGGTTGCGTGAAAATCGCATGCATCCGCAAGCAAGTGCGGATGCGGTGCGATTTTCACGCACGGTTGCTAGGTGACAGTCTATACACTGTATTATTTTCCCTTATAACATGGTTATAAGGGAAAATAATAGCATTCTGATGACAGAATGCATAGTAGGTGATCAGTTGAGGGTTAAAAAAAATAAAAAAATTAATGTGATCTGACGTCACCAAAGGTCCTTTAGCCCATAGTTCATCTTTTTAAAGAACTGAAGACCGGGAGAACTACGCGAACAAACGGAGAAGGTGAGTTAATTTTTTTATTTTTTTTAACCCTCAACTGATCACCTACTAAGCATTCTGTCATCAGAATGCTATTATTTTCCCTTATAACCATGTTATAAGGGAAAATAATACAGTGTATAGACAGTCACCTAGCAACCGTGCGTGAAAATCGCACCGCATCCGCACTTGCTTGCGGATGCATGCGATTTTCACGCAACCCCATTCACTTCTATGGGGCCTGCGTTGCGTGAAAAACGCAGAATATAGAGCATGCTGCGATTTTCACGCAACGCATAAGTGATGCGTGAAAATCATCGCTCATCTGAACAGCCCCATTGAAATGAATGGGTCCAGATTCAGTGCGGGTGCAATGCGTTCACCTACCGCATTGCACCCGCGCGGAAATCTCGCCCGTGTGAACGCAGCCTTAAAGTAAATGAACGGAAAAGGACATAATGCTCCATGACCAGGCTGATTTATTCCAGGAATAGATTCAGATAAAAGAGAAAAGGAGACCAGGGGCCAGTAAGCTTTACACAAACGTAAAAGAAAGATATTCTATAAGAAGCCACCATACACATAAAAGGACAGTACAGAGCTAGAACTAGGATTGTATTATATATATATATATATATATATATATATTTGCAGTATATGCAATATTGTGAAAGTGTGGTGGTTTGAATTTTCGATACTTTTGCACATCACTACCCACAGGTGTCAGCAGTGTAACAAATCGTCACCTGCTGACAGTAGTGCAGCCTTAGCTACTAAACTGGCGCCATTTTTAAAGGGGTTATCCGGGAGATTGATATTGATGGTCTATCCTCAGGATAGGTCATCAATATCAGATCATCAGGGGTCCCCTTACCCATCAGCTGTTTGAAGAGACCACAGTACTCCAGACAGCCTGCCGTCCCCTGGATAGTTGCTGTGCTTGCTTGCTATTGCAGCTCAGGCACATTCACTTGAATGGGACTGAGCTGTGTCTAGGCTATGTGACTTAGGAGTCATGCACACGAACGTATTTTCTTTCCGTGTCCGATGCGTTTTTTTTTTGCGGACCGTATTCGGAACCATTCATTTCAATGGGTCCGCAAAAAAAACTGAAGTAGCTCCGTGTGCATTCCGTTTCCGTATGTCTGTTCCGCCAAAAAAGAACATGTCCTTTTATTGTCCGCATTACGGACAAGGATAGTACTGCTCTACAAGAGTTTTATAAAAATGCCAGCATGCACAGGGTCAAGATCCGTGTGCATGAGGCCTAAGGTGGATGTGATGAAGGGCTAAAGACTCACTTTCTAGATTTTTATTTTGCCTAACTAATAGTAAATCTGGACCATTGACTTTAGATAATGTATCTGAAGTCTACTAGTAAGGTTTCATGCACACAGCAGTGTCTATGGGGGAGATTTATCAAACTGGTGTAAAGTAGAACTGGCTTAGTTGCCCATAGCAACCAATCAGATTCTACCTTTCATTTATCACAGCTCATTTGGAAAATGAAAGGTGGAATCTGATTGGTTGCTATGGGCAACTAAGCCAGCTCTTCTTTAGACCTCTCACCATATACTGTATTTTGTTCCACAAAATAGTTAACTTCCATATGCAAGTCCATATTTTTCTCTCTTCTATCAATAGACAAGGCCATACTTGTCAGCAATGCAGACATAGGACCTGTTCCATAATGTGTGGAGCGGCCATATGGATCAGTGTAAAATATGGATGTGTGCTTCAAGCCTATGTTCTTAATGTGTAATTCTTCAGAATTAGCTGCATCCACATATTATGATAGCCATTTTTGGTTGTTTCCATAGTTTGCAAAACTGGTCACACAAAGTGATATCTTTCCTTTTTTATCAGAAAGTTCTTTTTTTTAGGCCTCATGCACACGGCCGTTGTTTTGGTCCGCATCTGAGCCGCAGTCTAAAAGATGCGGACAGCACTCCGTGTGCTGTCCGCATCCGTTGCTCCGTTCCGTAGCCCCGCAAAAAATATATAACATGTCCTATTCTTGTCCGTTTTGCGGACAGGAATAGGCATTTCTACAATGGGCCGCCTGTTCCGTTCCGCAAATTGCGGAGGGCACACGGGCGGCTTCTGTGTTTTGCGGATCGCAAAAAAACGGAGCGGTCGTGTGCATGAGGCCTTAGTAATAAAAATTAGATTTTTCTTTTCTGGTCCCAGGTGAAGGTCATGTTGTTTCTCATAACTAGTGAACACTATTAATTCAGATCTATATGCTCCCATGGGATTTCTAACCAGACATCTTCTGATGTCATCATTCCACCCCCACCTTTCACAGTCTCTGCTCTTTTCCAGAGCTAGAAGCTCAGACGGTAGGGAGATTCATTGAAGGGGGGAGGTTATCGAAGGGGTAAAAATGGTGCAGAAAAACATTAGCAACTAAAAAATGTAATCACTTCTTTCAGATCATGTACGGTCTCCTTTCTGGTAATGCTGACACAGAACTGCTGGTAAATAAAATAATCATACATATAAATCTGCAGTACACAGAATTTTATCTGTATGGACGTGGTCACACATGCAGTTGTAGAAACCAAAACCAGGAGAGAGTTCAAAACTGAGGAGAAGTTGTATCTGTCCTTTATACTTTCTCTCCTTTTATTATGATCTACTCCTGATTTTGGCTTCCAAAACTGCATCGGGAAACCTGAATGTGTGGCCGTACCCTATGTATCAGAAAGTGTCACCTGCTGATCAGAATATACACTCACCTAAAGAATTATTAGGAACACCTGTTCTATTTCTCATTAATGCAATTATCTAGTCAACCAATCACATGGCAGTTGCTTCAATGCATTTAGGGGGGTGGTCCTGGTCAAGACAATCTCCTGAACTCCAAACTGAATGTCAGAATGGGAAAGAAAGGTGATTTAAGCAATTTTGAGCGTGGCATGGTTGTTGGTGCCAGACGGGCCGGTCTGAGTATTTCACAATCTGCTCAGTTACTGGGATTTTCACGCACAACCATTTCTAGGGTTTACAAAAAATGGTGTGAAAAGGGAAAAACATCCAGTATGCGGCAGTCCTGTGGGCAAAAATGCCTTGTGGATGCTAGAGGTCAGAGGAGAATGGGCCGACTGATTCAAGCTGATAGAGGAGCAACGTTGACTGAAATAACCACTCGTTACAACCGAGGTATGCAGCAAAGCATTTGTGAAGCCACAACACGCACAACCTTGAGGCGGATGGGCTACAACAGCAGAAGACCCCACCGGGTACCACTGATCTCCACTACAAATAGGAAAAAGAGGCTACAATTTGCACGAGCTCACCAAAATTGGACTGTTGAAGACTGGAAAAATGTTGCCTGGTCTGATGAGTCTCGATTTCTGTTGAGACATTTAAATGGTAGAGTCCGAATTTGGCGTAAACAGAATGAGAACATGTATCCATCCTCTGATGGCTACTTCCAGCAGGATAATGCACCATGTCACAAAGCTCAAATCATTTCAAATTGGTTTCTTGAACATGACAATGAGTTCACTGTACTAAAATGGCCCCCACAGTCACCAGATCTCAACCCAATAGAGCATCTTTGGGATGTGGTGGAACGGGAGCTTCGTGCCCTGGATGTGCATCCCTCAAATCTCCATCAACTGCAAGATGCTATCCTAACAATATGGGCCAACATTTCTAAAGAATGCTATCAGCACCTTGTGGAATCAATGCCACGTAGAATTAAGGCAGTTCTGAAGGCAAAAGGGGGTCCAACACCGTATTAGTATGGTGTTCCTAATAATTCTTTAGGTGAGTGTATTAAGGCTGTGTTCTATATGCATAGAAGGAATGTGGAGAAACAGGGGGCTGAGAGGACAAGGCCTTAAAGGCATCTCGCTTCCTGTCCGCTGCTGCTGTGTATGGTCTGCCATAGACAGCAGCAGTGAACAGGAAGGGCGACGTGCACACTCCTCATACATCTGATCGGCGGGGGTGCTGGGTGTCGGACCCCCACCAATCTGATATTGATGACCTATCCTGAGGATAGGTCATCAATAGTAAAAGCCCATCAATAGTAAAAGCCCAGACAAACCCTTTAATAAAGCATCTTTCAGACCAGATGTATATTCCAGCTAGTTAGATGTGAGACCATATAATAGAACTCTGTATCTGTAACCTAACAATTTCCTGAGCTTCTTTCTTTAGAGGCCTGCAGCTCCTCTGTTATTGCTCCTGAAAATGTATGAATAAATTGTGTTGTCAATTTATTCATAATTTTTTTCTGAAGAAATAACAGAAAAATGGCATAAAGTACAGTTCTAAGAAAAGGTGCTTGAGAATTTTTATTTTATAGGGATTGCAGTTATTATTAAACCAGATGAGTCTCCTATCCTGGAGAGAGGCCAACATCCTAAGGGCTCGTTCACACAACCGTTGGTGTCCCGTGCCCGTGCTGTGAACTGCAAATTGCAGTCCGCAATGCACGGGCACCTTCTGTGGGGCAGGCGCATGGGGATCGCAGACCCATTCACTTGAATGGGTCCGCGATCCCTCCGTTCCGCAAAAAGATAGAGCATGTTCTAACTTTTTGCAGTGCGGAGGCACGGAACGGAACTCCAGAAAGCACTCCGTAGTGCTTTCGTAGTGTTCCGTTCCGTGCTTCCATTCCACACCGTTCCGCATCTCCGGATTTGTGGACCCATTGAAATGAATGGGTCCGCATCCGTGATGTGGAATGACAACAGAACGATACCCATGTATTGCGGATCAATATGGGAACGGGACACCAACAGTCGTGTGAACGAGCCCTAATAATGATCTTTGAAGAGCTGCTTCTAGCATTCAGTACATTACTAGCTTTCAATAGTAGCCTAGTAACACTTGCGAGTCAAAGAACGACCAGCAACTTGCAGTATCAATTCCCTTGTCTGTACTGTAATCTCAGGAGAGGAGTCACTGTAATAATCTGTAATTAATGATAAATAAATTGAACCTAAAGAGAGCCAATAACACAAGCACGGTAATGTTTAGTAGCTTATATGGAATAGCCAAAAGCTCAGGACGCAAAACTGCTGCAAGTATAGTTTGCAATTGACTTTACAATCAAAACTGACAGAATTTCACCTACAGCAGGAAATAATCCACACGGGCGTCATGTTTTTTGCCCCGTGCGTTGCGGGAAAATGCGCTATTTTTCCGTGCGAGTGCAAAACATTGTAATGCGTTTTGCACGCGCGTGAGAAAAATCGGCATGTTTGGTACCCGAACTTCTTCACAGAAGTTCGGGTTTGGGTTAGATGTTCTGTAGATTGTATTATTTTCCCTTATAACATGGTTATAAGGGAAAATAATAGCATTCTGAATACAGAATGCATAATACAATAGCGCTGGAGGGGTTAAAAATAAAAATAAAATAATTGAACTCACCTTAATCTACTTGATCGCGCAGCCGGCATCTCTTCTGTCGTCTTCTTCTTTGCTGTGCACGGGAATAGGACCTTTGATGACGTCACTGTGCTCATCACATGGTCCAATCACATGGTTCATCACCATGGTGAGGGACCATGTGATTGGATCATGTGATGTGACGTCACCACAGGTCCTTAGCCGGCAGCTCAACATTACAGAAGAAGACAGAGATCCACAACTACGCGATCAAGTGCACTCGGTGAGTTAATTTTTTTTTATTTTTAACCCCTCCATCACTATTTTACTTTGCATTCTGTATTCAGAATGCTATTATTTTCCCTTATAACCATGTTATAAGGGGAAATAATACAGATCGGGTCCCCAGCCCGATCGTCACCTAGCAACCATGCGTGAAAATCGCACCGCATCCGCACTTGCTTGCGGATGCTTGCGATTTTCACGTGGCCCCATTCACTTCTATGGGGCCTGCGTTGCGTGAAAAACGCAGAATATAGAGCTTGCTACGATTTTCACGGAACTCGCTAGTGATGCGTGAAAATCACAGCTCATGTGCACAGCCCCATAGAAATGAATGGGTCAGGATTCAGTGCGGGTGCAATGCGTTCAACTCACGCATTGCACCCGCGCAGAATACTCGCCCGTGTGAAAGGGGCCTTAGGCCTCATGCCAGCTGTGCCCGTGCTGTGGACCGCAAAGCACGGGCACTAACCATGTGCCTGCCGTCACCAGACCCATTCACTTGAATGGGGTCCGCAATCCGCACGGTCTATTCACATGGCAATTTTTTTAATGGCCCGTGAAAAACAGCAGTCCAGTTTTGGTTTTCACGGACTGAGGGCCTCCATAAAATTGAATGGGGCTGTTTTTAAAGGGAACCTGTCACTGGGATTTTGTGTATAGAGCTGAGGACATGGGTTGCTAGATGGCCGCTAGCAGATCCGCAATACCCAGTTCCCATAGCTCTGTGTGCTTTTATTGTGTCAAAAAAACGATTTGATACATATGCAAATTAACCTGAGATGAGTCCTGTATGTGAGATGAGTCAGGTCAGGACTCATCTCAGGTTAATTTGCATATGTATCAAATCGTTTTTTTCCCACAATAAAAGCACACAGAGCTATGGGTACTGGATATTGCGGATGTGCTAGCGGCCATCTAGCAACCCATGTTCTCAGCTCTATACACAAAATCCCGGTGACAGGTTCCCTTTAAGGCACATCATTTAGAAAGCACCCATTAACCCCTTAAGGACATAGGACGTACCGGTACGCCCTATTTCCCGAGTCCTTAAGGACCAAGGACGTACCGGTACGTCCTGACTTTTAAATCGGGATTCCGGCGCCCGAGGGGTTAAACGGAACGGGATTTCGGCTGAAATCCTTCAGCCGGCATCCTGTGACAACGCCAGGGGGGGTGATGTGACCCCCCCGTGTCGGCGATCGCAGCAAACCGCAGGTCAATTCAGACCTGCGGTTTGCTGCGCTTTTTGCAGTTTCTGATGGCCGCGGTCCCTGACCGCGGGGATCAGAAACTTTTGAGTGCCTATAATCTTTATTTTTCACCCCCCCCTGCACCCCTGCATGATTTTATGCCGGCGGGTGGTGCGGGGGGGGTGTCGCATGCGGTGGGGGCGTTGCGGGAGGCGGGCGGTGCGGCAGGCGGGATCGCGATCCCCCGCCCGCCTCCCCATGAACGATCGTTGGTGTCTAGTGGTTGTACCAGGGTGCCAGCACATTGCTGGCACCCTGGTATAAACGGCTGACATCTGTGAAGATGTCAGCCGTTTAACCCTTTCCATACCGCGGTCCGTACGGACCGCTGTATGGAAAAAGTTATCTGTCATCGGTCAGGGAGCTCCCTCCCTCTCCATCGGGGGGCTGCTGTGCCTTTGCAGCCCCCCGATGGAGAGGGAGAGAGCCCCCAGAGAGCCCCCCTTAGCCCCGTGCTTACCCTTCCCCGTCTGCGAAGTTCTGAGCAGACGGGGAGGGTTCCCATGGCAACAGGACGCCTGCTCAGGCGTCCTGCTGTCCATGGTGCTGAACAGATCTATGCTGAAAGCATAGATCTGTTCAGTGTAAGTAAAATACAGTACAGAACAATATATATTGTTCTGTACTGTATTATACAGACATCAGACCCACTGGATCTTCAAGAACCAAGCGGGTCTGGGTCAAAAAAATGTAAAAAAAAAAGTGAAAAAAGTTAAGATAAAAAAAAAACATTTATCACTGAATAAAAATTAAAAAAATAAAATAAACTACACATATTAGGTATCGCCGCGTCCGTAACGACCTGATCTATAAAATGGTCATGTTACTTTCCCCGCACGGTGAACGCCATAAAAATAAAAAAATAAAAACTATGAGAAAATTGAAATTTTGCCCACCTTACTTCCCAAAAAAGGTAATAAAAGTGATCAAAAAAGTCGCATGTACGCCAAAATAGTACCAATCAAACCGTCATCTCATCCCGCAAAAAATGAGACCCTACTCAAGATAATAGCCCAAAAGCTGAAAAAACTATGGCTCTTAGACTATGGAAACACTAAAACATGATTTTTTTTTGTTTCAAAAATGAAATCATTGTGTAAAACTTACATAAATAAAAAAAAAGTATACATATTAGGTATCGCCGCGTCCGTATCGACCGGCTCTATAAAAATATCACATGACCTAACCCCTCAGATGACCACCGTAAAAAAATAAAAATAAAAACAGTGTAAAAAAAGCCATTTTTTGCCATCTTACGTCACAAAAAGTGTAATAGCAAGCGATCAAAAAGTCATATGCACCCCAAAATAGTGCCAATCAAACAGTCATCTCATCCCGCAAAAAATGAGACCCTACTCAAGATAATCGCCCAAAAACTGAAAAAACTATGGCTCTTAGACTATGGAGACAAAAAACATTTTTTTGGTTTTAAAAATGAAATCATTGTATAAAACTTACATAAATAAAAAAAAATGTATACATATTAGGTATCGCCGCGTCCGTGACAACCTGCTCTATAAAATTACCCCATGATCTAACCTGTCAGATGAATGTTGTAAATAACAAAAAAAAAACGTGCCAAAAAAGCTATTTCTTGTTACCTTGCTGCACAAAAAGTGTAATATATAGCAACCAAAAATCATATGTACCCTAAACTAGTACCAACAAAACTGCCACCCTATCCCGTAGTTTCTAAAATGGAGTCACTTTTTTGGAGTTTCCACTCTAGGGGTGCATCAGGGGGGCTTCAAATGGGACATGGTGTCAAAAAAACCAGTCCAGCAAAATCTGCCTTCCAAAAACCGTATGGCATTCCTTTCCTTCTGCGCCCTGCCGTGTGCCCGTACAGCAGTTTACGACCACATATGGGGTGTTTCTGTAAACTACAGAATCAGGGCCATAAATAATGAGTTTTGTTTGGCTGTTAACCCTTGCTTTGTAACTGGAAAAAAAATATTAAAATGGAAAATCTGCCAAAAATTTGAAATTTTGAAATTGTGTCTCTATTTTCCATTAAATCTTGTGCAACACCTAAAGGGTTAACAACGTTTGTAAAATCAGTTTTGAATACCTTGAGGGGTGTAGTTTCTTAGATGGGGTCACTTTTATGGAGTTTATAATCTAGGGGTGCATCAGGGGGGCTTCAAATGGGACATGGTGTCAAAAAAACCAGTCCAGCAAAATCTGCCTTCCAAAAACCGTATGGCATTCCTTTCCTTCTGCGCCCTGCCGTGTGCCCGTACAGCAGTTTACGACCACATATGGGGTGTTTCTGTAAACTACAGAATCAGGGCCATAAATAATGAGTTTTGTTTGGCTGTTAACCCTTGCTTTGTAACTGGAAAAAAAATATTAAAATGGAAAATCTGCCAAAAATTTGAAATTTTGAAATTGTGTCTCTATTTTCCATTAAATCTTGTGCAACACCTAAAGGGTTAACAACGTTTGTAAAATCAGTTTTGAATACCTTGAGGGGTGTAGTTTCTTAGATGGGGTCACTTTTATGGAGTTTATAATCTAGGGGTGCATCAGGGGGGCTTCAAATGGGACATGGTGTCAAAAAAACAGTCCAGCAAAATCAGCCTTCCAAAAACCAAACGGCGCACCTTTCACTCTACGCCCTACTGTGTGCCCGTACAGTAGTTTACGGCCACATATGGGGTGTTTCTGTAAACAGCAGAGTCAGGGCAATAAAGATACAGTCTTGTTTGGCTGTTAACCCTTGCTTTGTTAGTGGAAAAAATGGGTTAAAATTGAAAATTAGGCAAAAAAAATGAAATTCTCAAATTTCATCCCCATTTGCCAATAACTCTTGTGCAACACCTAAAGGGTTAACGACGTATGTGAAATCAGTTTTGAATACCTTGAGGGGTGTAGTTTCTTAGATGGGGTCACTTTTAGGGAGTTTCTCCTCTAGGGGTGCATCAGGGGGCTTCAAATGGGACATGGTGTCAAAAAACCAGTCCATAAAAATCAGCCTTCCAAAAACCATACGGCGCACCTTTCACTCTACGCCCCGCTGTGTGGCCGTACAGTAGTTTACGGCCACATATTGGGTGTTTCTGTAAACGGCAGAGTCAGGGCAATAAAGATACAGTCTTGTTTAGCTGTTAACCCTTGCTTTGTTAGTGGAAAAAATGGGTTAAAATGAAAAATTAGACAAAAAAATTAAATTCTCAAATTTCCTCCCCATTTGCCAATAACTCTTGTGCAACACCTAAAGGGTTAATAATGTATGCAAAATCAGTTTTGAATACCTTGAGGGGTGTAGTTTCTTAGATGGGGTCATTTTTGGGTGGTTTCTATTATGTAAGCCTCGCAAATCGACTTCAGACCTGAACTGGTCCCTAAAAATTTAGTTTTTGTAAATTTCTGAAAAATTTCAAGATTTGCTTCTAAACTTCTAAGCCTTATAACATCCCCAAAAAATAAAATATCATTCCCAAAACAATTCACACATGAAGTAGACATATGGGGAATGTAAAGTCATCACAATTTTTTGGGGTATTACTATGTATTACAGAAGTAGAGAAACTGAAACTTTGAAATTTGCAAATTTTTCCAAATTTTTGGTAAATTAGGTATTTTTTTGTGGAAAAAAAATAATTTTTTTGACTTCATTTTACCAGTGTCATGAAGTACAATATGTGACGAAAAAACAATCTCAGAATGGCCTGGATAAGTCAAAGCGTTTTAAAGTTATTAGCACTTAAAGTGACACTGGTCAGATTTCCAAAAAATGGCCTGGTCCTTAAGGTGAAAATGAGCCCGGTCCTTAAGGGGTTAAAGAACAGACATTAAAATGGGCCATTTTGGCTGTTTTTTAACGGTCCTGTAAATGTAGCCTTAAAGTCAGTGTGCCAATTTACATGTCTGTTTTTTTCACTGATTATCGGTCCATTCAGGGAAAATTGCAATATTTTCATCAACTTTGCATACAGTACTTGCCCAATCAAGTCAATAGGCCAGTGAAAAAAACGGAACTGTCTATTTTTCACTGATGGTGGCCAGGAGATGCTGGTTGTCCCGTATCGCTCGTGTGAAATCAGCCCTAGCCAGTTACTCTTCAAGCAACAAGAGTTCAAGATGAGAAGAAACCATACAATGTTTAACTTACCCTCCTTAGGAGTCACCCGAGACGCCTGGTCTGTGTGTGAAGGTGCAGTATAGCCCAATGATGAACTACCTGGATGTGAAGGAAGCGTATGTACATATAAATGTTGTGGAGAGGAGGACACGGGAGACTACTGAATATCAGACAGATCTGAGTAGAGTAGATAATGAATGGTGCTTGCTCGCAATATGCAGATCTGTTAGACGCTCTAAAACCGTTTACAAATGCACTAGCTACTTTATAATAAACCCTTTCATGTAAGTTTTTACCATAAATATGTTGAGGATGTCATGATATTAAAGGGGTTATCCAAGGTCATAAATAGCCCCCCCATGTGCCGGGCCCCTCAGAGGAAATATACTTACCCCGCTCCCTGCGGCGCTCCTGGTCCCCGCACCGCCGCTGCTGCTTCTCCCTGTAGACGGAGGAAAACATCCGGTGTCAGGGGGAGCAGCCAATGGCAGGCGGGGATGGGGACAAGCCTCCCTAGCATCGCGGGTGACACTAGGGAGGCTCCCCCCCGACACCGGATGTTTTCATCCATGTACAGGGAGAAGCAGCGGCGGCGGTGCGGGGACCAAGAGCGCCGCAGGGAGCGGGGTAAGTATATTTCCTCTTAGGGGCCAGGCACATGGGGGAGGCTGTTTATGACCTTGGATAACCCCTTTAATGTGAAGCCATTACAATATGGCGCTGGCACCTAGATGTTTACATATAATAATGCACAATGCGCAGATGCCAAGTGTTATCTTTTTTCCTCTTTTTGTACTTTAGCCAATGAAACAATGGCATGAGCCTCAGTAGAGGAACGCCCTCTCTGACAATATAAAAACTGCTTAACTTCCTATAATATAGGAGTTCTGCTTTGATACTTACTTGGTGTCAGTGCGGTTATTCCGTGCACGATAAACTAACAGCTAGTAATTTGGAGCAGACAGTCAAAAAGATAGCATATCTTGTGTGCATCCAAAACACTATATATAAAAGAAAGTCAACTCCTATACATTCTGGCATAGCAATCAGGATCTGATCTCCATTATTTAAACTGCAGGGCCGGCTGTATTCATAAGACGTGTAATATTATATTATTAACCACCTCCCTGCCTCCACACGACTATATATATTTGTTTACAATTGACAATTGACATTACACTTAGCATTCTGTATTAAATAATAAAATCTACTGAACACCAAACCCAAACTTCTGTGAAGAAGTCCGGGTTCAGATCTGGGTACCACATTAAGTTTTTTCTCACGCGCAGGCAAGACGCATTGCACTCGCGCGGAAAAGAAATGAACAACGGAACACAATCGCAGTCAAAACTGACGTGCCTACTCGCGCGGGTTTCCCGCAATGCACCCTGAACGCATCCGGCCCTCACCCGCGATGCCCGTGGGAAGGGGGCCTTATAGAGCAGGAGGGGCTGAGCAGATTGATATATAGTTTTGTGGGGGGAAAAATCTGCAAAACTTGTATTTAATTCCTTTATATCTGTGCTCATTCTGGGCTTTAAGGAGGCGGTCCTATCAGTGATTGACAGCCTTCACTTTATGACTGTGCCTATAGAGATAGCTGTCAATCACTGATAGGACCGCCTCCTGGACTTCAAAGCGCCGAATGAGATATAATTGAATAAAACACAAGTTTTACTGAAACTTTTCCCACAAAACCATATGTCAATCTGCTCAGCTCCTCCTGCTCTATGACCTGCTGCCTGCAGCTCAGACACCATGTTCAGCGTGACTGGTTCCCTATAACTGACTATATACAGGGAGTGCAGAATTATTAGGCAAGTTGTATTTTTGAGGATTAATTTTATTATTGAACAACAACCATGTTCTCAATGAACCCAAAAAACTCATTAATATCAAAGCTGAATATTTTTGGAAGTAGTTTTTAGTTTGTTTTTAGTTTTAGCTATTTTAGGGGGATATCTGTGTGTGCAGGTGACTATTACTGTGCATAATTATTAGGCAACTTAACAAAAAACAAATATATACCCATTTCAATTATTTATTTTTACCAGTGAAACAATATAACATCTCAACATTCACAAGTATACATTTCTGACATTCAAAAACAAAACAAAAACAAATCAGTGACCAATATAGCCACCTTTCTTTGCAAGGACACTCAAAAGCCTGCCATCCATGGATTCTGTCAGTGTTTTGATCTGTTCACCATCAACATTGCGTGCAACAGCAACCACAGCCTCCCAGACACTGTTCAGAGAGGTGTACTGTTTTCCCTCCTTGTAAATCTCACATTTGATGAGGGACCACAGGTTCTCAATGGGGTTCAGATCAGGTGAACAAGGAGGCCATGTCATTAGATTTTCTTCTTTTATACTCTTTCTTGCCAGCCCCGCTGTGGAGTACTTGGACGTGTGTGATGGAGCATTGTCCTGCATGAAAATCATGTTTTTCTTGAAGGATGCAGACTTCTTCCTGTACCACTGCTTAAAGAAGGTGTCTTCCAGAAACTGGCAGTAGGACTGGGAGTTGAGCTTTACTCCATCCTCAACCCGAAAAGGCCCCACAAGCTCATCTTTGATGATACCAGCCCAAACCAGTACTCCACCTCCACCTTGCTGGCGTCTGAGTCAGACTGGAGCTCTCTGCCCTTTACCAATCCAGCCACGGGCCCATCCATCTGGCCCATCAAGACTCACTCTCATTTCATCAGTCCATAAAACCTTAGAAAAATCAGTCTTGAGATATTTCTTGGCCCAGTCTTGACGTTTCAGCTTGTGTGTCTTGTTCAGTGGTGGTCGTCTTTCAGCCTTTCTTACCTTGGCCATGTCTCTGAGTATTGCACACCTTGTGCTTTTGGGCACTCCAGTGATGTTGCAGCTCTGAAATATGGCCAAACTGGTGGCAAGTGGCATCTTGGCAGCTGCACGCTTGACTTTTCTCAGTTCATGGGCAGTTATTTTGTGCCTTGGTTTTTCCACACGCTTCTTGCGACCCTGTTGACAATTTTGAATGAAACGCTTGATTGTTCGATGATCACGCTTCAGAAGCTTTGCAATTTTAAGAGTGCTGCATCCCTCTGCAAGATATCTCACTATTTTTGACTTTTCTGAGCCTGTCAAGTCCTTCTTTTGACCCATTTTGCCAAAGGAAAGGAAGTTGCCTAATAATTATGCACACCTAATATAGGGTGTTGATGTCATTAGACCACACCCCTTCTCATTACAGAGATGCACATCACCTAATATGCTTAATTGGTAGTAGGCTTTCGAGCCTATACAGCTTGGAGTAAGACAACATGCATAAAGAGGATGATGTGGTCAAAATACTCATTTGCCTAATAATTCTGCACGCAGTGTATGACTGAGCTGTTACTAGACAGCTGTGGTCACAGGGGAGACCCTTGAGCATTGCTGCAGCACTACTACTTCATTCACCCCCAGATGTTGTTTGCAGCATTTAGGAGAGGGCCAAATGTGATGACAATAAAACTGGAGAGGGCGTGGCAGTTGCAGAGAGAGCTGAGCTTCTAGGTGTAATGTTAACGCCCCCGTTGCTCCTAGAGGCTAATTTGCATATATTAAAACTTCATTTTTCTCAGCAATGCAGACACATAGGAACATGGGACCAACACAGATGCCTTCAGCTGCCAAGCGCACATGTAACAGGTTTCATAGGTACAAACCTGCTGACAGATGCCCTTTCAATAGAGCTGTCAACCTTTTATATAAAGCTCAATAATACTGGAATATAGTTATGGATCTATAGGAATAATCTGCTAAACCACGACAGCCATTGTTCAGGAAACCTCACCCGTATGCACAAAACATTTCAGAGTTTCTGCTCAATGAATGTTCACAAGCATATTCTGATGCCTACAAAATAAACTATGGTGGCGGAAAGCAGTTCGGATGGGGATAAGGACATCCAGCCCTACATTGTGTCAGCCCCGACAAGCTTCCAGTGATTGACAGCTTTACCTCCCATGAGACAAAAACTACAAGAACTCTGGGTCACTCAAGTATTTTGTGAACCAAAATCTGGAAGCTATTGCTATATGGTATGCAGCCTGCAATCCTACTACATCACATCTAGGCTGAAGAGAGGGAATGGTTTCCCTGCTGTCAATTAAAAGGTTCTTCTAAGGCTACTTTCACACTAGCGTTAATATTTTCCGGTATTGAGATCCGTCATAGGGTCTCAATACCGGGGGGAAAAAAACGCTTCCGTTTTGTCCTCATTCATTGTCAATGGGGCCAAAACGTAACTGAACAGAACGGAGTGCTCCAAAATGTATTCCGTTCCGTTCTCATTCCGGAGAGCAAACAACAGCATGCTTCGGTTTGCTTTCCGTCCTGTGATGCGGAGCAATGCAAGTCAATGGGGACGGATCCGTTTTCTCTGGCACAATCTGACACACTAGAAAACGGATCCGCCCCCCATTGACTTTTAAAAGAGTTCATGATGGATCCGTCTTGGCAATGTTAAAGATAATACAACCGGATCCGTTCATAACAGATGCAGACGGTTGTATTATCAGTAACGGAAGCGGTTTTGCTGAACCCTGCCGGATCCAGTAAAAACGCTAGTGTGAAAGTAGCCGAAGTCAAGGAGTTGCAAACGAGTACAGGTGATGGAAATGTAAGCTACGTTACACCTCTGCAGATACATTGACCTCTGTAATAGTTTGGAGCATAGTATAGACCTTCAGATGTTACTGTTCAAGACCTGGATTTATAATCTGCACAGAACATTACAGCCCAAACCTAATCCGGGGGCGATAAGTGTCCGCACAATTCCTCAGAGAAGTATATCCTGGTGCAGCTTGCAGCCAGAGCAGCAGTAATTTAATTATTAGAAGGATGATTAGAAGAAATTGGCAGACAATGGTGATTTATCACAATGAGGTTTAAGCTATACACAGAATGCCAGCACGTGGTGACCCCAGTGGGTAGCAGGTCAGAGGTCATTTTTGGTTGAGCAGTGAGACTGGTCAGACCTGCGGCACATGGGACACAGATGTCTGCTTTGTCTGATGAATAGGGCAGAGACAGTAATTTCCTGCTCTGCTGCAGAACATGTGATGTTTGAATTGAGTAGAGGGATAGATTGGCAGGACAGATCCAGACTAAGGGTCCATTCACACGTCCATATGTGTTTTGCGGATCCGCATAACACGGACACCGCCAATGTGCGTTCTGCATTTTGCAGACCGCACATCGCCGTCACTCTCATAGAAAATGCCTAGGACAAATAGGACATGTTCTATTTTTGTGCGTATCCGCAAATACAGATGCGGACAGCACATTCCGGGCCCCATTGAAAATGAATGGGTCCACACCTGTTCCGCAAAATTACGAAACGGATGTGGACCCATTTTGCGGACGTGTGAATGGACCCTAGGCCTCTTTCACACGAACATGACGGATTAGGTCCGGATGCGTTCAGTGAAACTCACCATTTTGCAAGCAAGTTCAGTCAGTTTTGTCTGCGATTGCGTTCAGTTGTTCAGTTTTTTCCGCGCGGGTGCAATGCGTTTTCATGCATTTTTCACACACGTGATAAAACAACATCTCTTAGCAACCATCAGTGAAAAACTTGCGGATGCAATGCGTTTTTCACGCAGCCCCATTCACTTCTATGGGGCCAGGGCTGTGTGAAAAACGCAGAATATAGAACATGCTGCGATTTTCACGCAACGCAGAAGTGATGCGTGAAAAACAACGCTCATGTACACAGACCCACTGAAATGAATGGGTCAGGATTCAGTGCGGGCGCAATGCGTTCACTTCACACTTGCACCCGCATGGAAAACTTGCCCGTGAGAAAGGGGCCTAAGAGTGGGTGACAAGTATGATATATTCACATGGCGAGATTTTGCCCACATTATCATACAAAAAACATCAGTTTAATTGGGATCAAACTGCAACCTGTTAACTAACGTACTCTTAAGCACCTAATGTGTGAGATTTATACGGAAAAATACTGTGACAGTATGGCGGGGGCTGACACTTACTCTCCCTGAGGTAGGTGAGATGAGAAAGTAGGACTTCTGTGTTGTAGAGAGTTGTGCTGCGCTGGAAATCCTCCTTTGTCATTTTGCAGAGATCCTTGCCGTCCAAATTTTGAAAAAGGCATGAGTCAATGTCTATGAGTCCGTACTCCTTGATCGCCCAGTCTAGCCATTGCCGCACATGGTCCTGACTCCACAAGGTGGGATCTGCAAAGGGAGGTTGAAGATACTTTAGTGACAAATCACACTACGTTTTAGAGCTGCCTTAATTTTGTATAGCCCCGTAGGTAAATATCATGACACATTACTAAGTATGAGCAAGTCTAATGTCCTCCTCTCCAACCTCAACATTCCTAATCTCCCACTGAAATCAGTGGGTGTCCATATGATGCACAGATGCAAGTAGTCCTCCAGACGGAGAGCGGTTGGGTGCTGCTCTCTCTTTCTGGTAGATTATTAGTACTAGAATACTCTGGGAGTTTATAATATTTGGCAGGTAGACAAATGGAGTGACATATGGCAGTGAACTACCTGCTGGCACAATGACTCTCCTCTCGTTGGTGGTCATATTGGGTGGAGGTCCATTTTTTTCATCCATATAGCTGTAAGTCATTCCGTTGTTCTCAGAGCCGATAAGTTTGCTGCATTTGTTCACACTGCAGTCCACAGGAGATTCCCTGAGATGGAAAGAAGAAACTGGTGAGATCAGGAACACAATAATGCTCGGTGCCTTGTTCATACAGGCTGTATAGGCAACGTTAACTTTGCGGGGAAAAAAAATATTTCATTGAATTTTCAAGTTCATACAAATAGAAAAGTAATACAATAATACAAAGTGTATTGGTAGATACAATATCAGAAGTCAGATAAATAAGAGTAAATTCTGCAAATCACTTCGTATCCGTGAGGATGACCAATTCAGGACAGGAAAGGAATGTCCTTTATTCGATTCGGGTCAATGACATATAGGCTGGTACTGAGCAGCCACATGAACTGTCTTGATGTTCTTTTGGGTGATTGGTCGTATCCCCAAGAAAAACTTTAACTTTGACTTCTGTACACTGGCTTATACCTTGCTCTCGAGGTTCAGTGCAAGTTTGTGTGGTATTTTGTGGTACTAATAACATTAGTGAATTAGGGTATGAGCGCGCAGTCAGATTTCCTGATGCAATTATGGAAGCCAAAACCAAGAGTGAACCAAAAAAAGAAGTCATGTCTGCCCTTCATATTTTCTCCCCTTTTTAGATCCACTCCTGATTTTGGCTTCTAGAAACATAGAAACATAGAATGTGACGGCAGATAAGAACCATTTGGCCCATCTAGTCTGCCCAATATACTGAATACTATGGATAGCCCCCGGCCCTATCTTATATGAAGGATGGCCTTATGCCTATCCCATGCATGCTTAAACCCCTTCACTGTATTTGCAGCTACCACTTCTGCAGGAAGGCTATTCCATGCATCCACTACTCTCTCAGTAAAGTAATACTTCCTTATATTACTTTTAAACCTTTGCCCCTCTAATTTAAAACTGTGTCCTCTTGTGGTAGTTTTTCTTCTTTTAAATATGCTCTCCTCCTTTACCGAGTTGATTCCCTTTATGTATTTAAAAGTTTCTATCATATCCCCTCTGTCTCTTCTTTTTTCCAAGCTATACATATTAAGGTCCTTTAACCTTTCCTGGTAAGTTTTATCCTGCAATCCATGTACTAGTTTAGTAGCTCTTCTCTGAACTCTCTCTAGAGTATCTATATCCTTCTGGAGATATGGCCTCCAGTACTGCGCACAATACTCCAAGTGAGGTCTCACCAGTGTTCTGTACAGCGGCATAAGCACTTCACTCTTTCTACTGCTTATACCTCTCCCTATACATCCAAGCATTCTGCTGGCATTTCGTGCTGCTCTATTACATTGTCTTCCCACCTTTAAGTCTTCTGAAATAATTACTCCTAAATCCCTTTCCTCAGATACTGAGGTCAGGACTGTGTCAAATATTCTATATTCTGCCCTTGGGTTTTTACGCCCCAGGTGCATTATCTTGCACTTATCCACATTAAATTTCAGTTTCCAGAGTTCTGACCATTCTTCTAGTTTTCCTAAATCCTTTTCCATTTGGCGTTTCCCTCCAGGAACATCAACCCTGTTACATATCTTTGTGTCATCAGCAAAAAGACAAACCTTACCATCGAGGCCTTTTGCAATATCACTTATGAGGATATTAAACAAAATCGGTCCCAGTACAGATCCCTGTGGAACCCCACTGGTAACATGACCTTGTTTTGAATGTTCTCCATTGACTACAACCCTCTGTTGTCTGTCACTCAGCCACTGCCTAATCCACTCAACAATATGGGAGTCCATGCTCAATGACTGCAGTTTATTGATAAGTCTTCTATGTGGGACAGTGTCAAAAGCCTTACTAAAATCTAGATATGCGATGTCTACTGCACCTCCACCGTCTATTATTTTATTCACCCAGTCAAAAAAATCTATAAGATTTGTTTGACATGATCTCCCTGAAGTAAACCCATGTTGTTTTTCATCTTGCAATCCATGGGATTTTAGATGTTCCACAATCCTATCCTTTAATAGGGTTTCCATTAATTTGCCTACTATTGATGTCAGACTCACTGGTCTATAGTTGCTCGATTCCTCCCTACTACCTTTCTTGTGAATGGGCACGACATTTGCCAATTTCCAATCTTCCGGGACGACTCCTGTTACTAATGATTGGTTAAATAAATCTGTTCTAAAACTGCATCAGCAAACCTGACTGTGTGGCTATCCCCTTATAAAGGGGTTATCCCATGAAAAGTATTTATCAGCGATCCACATGAGACATAAAGCGCTCCGTCAGTCCCTTCGCAGTGAATGGAGTGTTGGACTGACGTGCACCACTTTACTCGGAGAGTGGACATGGGGACCCCCATTTTCAGGATCTGATATTTATCACCTATCCTGTGGTTATATGATAAATACTTTTTGTGGGATAACCCTTCTAAGGCCTGTTTCACACTTGCATTGTGGCTTTCTGGTTTTGAGATCTGGCAGAGGATCAGTTTTGTCCCCATTCATTGTCAGTGGGGACAAAACTGATTGGGATGCTGACACAAAACTGCTGCAAGATGCGGTTTGTGTCTGGTGTGCGAAACAGAACAAACTGTATCTGGCATGAAAATCAATGTAAGGCCTCATGCACATGACCCTGCCGTTTTTTGCGGTCCGAAGCTCTTTGTAGAAATGCCTATTCTTGTCCGTAAAATGGACAAGAATAGGACATGCTATATTTTTTGGGCGGGGCCACGGAACGGAGCAACGGATGCGGACAGCACACGGATAGAAATGCGGCTCGGATGCGGACCACAACAACGGTCGTGTGCATGAGGCCTCCGTTTTTTGGGATCCAGTGCCCATTGGCTTACAGTGATTTTCACACAGAATACGGTTTGTTCAGTTTAGATTTAATACAACCAGATCCGGCTAAAACAGATGCATCCGGATGTATTAAATGGCAAGGATCCGTTTAATTCAGGTTTTGAGATCCTCTGCCAGATCTCAAAACCAGAAAGCCACAACCCAAGTGTGAAACAGGTCTAACATACCTAAATCACTTATGTTTTTTAGGCTCAGAAAATAGTCCACGTCAATCACCATGTTTGACAAATAGTGTGTTTCTAAATCAAAATTCTGTGTATATCTCCTATATTAATGTGTAACATTCACCAATCACAGGAGTCATATACATTAAATACCCCATACTGATCTATTTCCCATATATTGCATACTATATCCCATACATTTGGTACATCACATATGTTACCATATGTCAAATAGCGCTGGACAGAAAAAACTGCATGATTTGTTTTTCCGTCTGGCATTATGGGTATGACCATATGGTCAGGCTTCCTGATGCACTTTTGTGGCGTATATCTGGCGCAGATCCTGTCGCATGCCTTGTTGCGGCAGAATCTACGACTTCTTCCCCACTCATGCCAGGTGGACAGGGAAGGGGACAGGCTGGCAGGCCTGGCCCGTCTCATTTATCATTTTCTACGTCTGGTTTAGGCCTCATGCACACAACCGTTGTTTTGGTCCGCATCCGAGCCAAAGTTTTTGCGGCTCGGATGCGGACCCATTCACTTCAATGGGGGCCGCAAAAGATGCAGACAGCAGTCCGTGTAATGTCCGCATCCGTTGCTCCGTTCCGTGGTCCGCAAAAAAAATATAACTTGTCCTATTCTTGTCTGTTTTGCGGACAAGAATAGGCAGTTATATCAATGGCTGTCCGCGCCGTTCCGCAATTTGCGGACCGCAAAACACACAACGGTCGTGTGCATGAGGCCTTATGCATTGAAAATGGTCTAAATGTAAGACAGCTGGTAGGCAGTAAGACATTTTGAATTGCCGGTGGATACGCTGAAGTGCCTCTACATAACTTCAGCGATCCATCGCCAGTGAAGGGGCTTATTAAGACTGGCGTCTAAAATGCTGGTCTTAACAAATGTACCCTTGAATGCACATATATCAATTGTGTCTGGCTCTGCAAAAAAAAACTGGCTGGACACAACTGATGTATGTGTGTAAGTATGTGCACCCATGTGATGGCGTCACTGGGGGCGTTTCGTATTCCAGTCTAGCTGTAATCTGCACTGAAGTAAACTGTGTCTAATTTAAGAGGTGCAAGCCATTTAATAAGTTAGGAACATCTCTGCCCCTCTGAGCACCAGGTGGGAGTGTGTCTGACAACAAAACAAGATGTATAGATAATGGAGCATAAGGCCTCTTTCACGCAAGCGATTTTTCCATAGAGATGCGATGCGTGTTCTGAAAGCACAGCATCCGGACTGAATCCTGACCGTTCATCTCAATGGGTCTGTGCACATTTTTCACGCATTATCTTTGCGTTCAGGAAAAATTGCAGCAGGTTATTTCCATAGAAATAAATGGGGTTTGCATGAGAAACAGAAGGCATCCAGATGCTTTTTTTAAATGATGGTTGCTAGGAGACAGAGATTATTATAATTTTTATTTTATTTATTTTTTTACACGTGTGAAAAACGCAATCCAGATACCAAGATACCATCCGGAAGGAAAAAACGCACACACTGAACACAGTCTCAAGCAAAACTAATTGAACTTGCATGCAAAACCATGTTTTTTCAGACACTCTGTATCGCTTGTGTGAAATAAGCCTTGAGGTGTATATACAGGTGAAACTCGAAAAAATAGAATATCGTGCAAAATTTATTTCAGTAATGCAACTTAAAAGGAATTGCAATATTGCAGCTTAAAATTAGAATTTAGTGAAAAGGTTCAATATTCTGGGCTCAAAGTGTCACACTCTAGTCAGCTAATTAATCCATATCCCCTGAGCAAAGGGTACCTCAAAACTGTGACTTTGGGGTTTCATAAGCTGTAAGCCATAATCATCCAAATGATAACAAATAAAGGCCTGAAATATCTCACTTTGCATGTAATGAGTCTCATATGTTAGTTTCACCTTTTAAGTTGCATTACTGAAATAAATGAACTTTGCACGATATTCAAATTTTTCGAGTTTCACATATATATATATATATATATATCTCACAGCACAAATATAGGTCCACATTCTCTTATATACTGCTTTGCAGGTAAGTCAGGAAAATTACCAATTTTTAAAAACTGCGTGCTATGTTCAGAGGAGCTGAACACACTGAATACCGTGAGTCCCAGGACAGATGCAGAATTCCGCAGTAAGTAATACAGTGTGTGTAGAATAATGGCCGTGTTACGGCGTCTGTGTCACTGGCGGAGTATTCGATTTTTTATCCAGGGTCAGCATAGTTCAGACTGCTTTTTGTTGCAGCGAGTTGTTATCGTCACTAGCAACATCACTAAGCTGTTCTGCAGAGGGCTGCGGATTTCTCTCTGTAATGTGTTTCTCATCTCTCCAGAGGGTTAACAGTTCATCCGTAATTTTTTCCGAATGTCTGTGCTAGTCTGCAGATCTACACAATGGGTAGGAGATGTTGACTAACATGTGTTTGAATTTAAGTTTTCATCTTTTTGGCTACTGTTTTTCCAGGCAGCTGACCAAAGATCTCTTGTCAAATCCCCACAGGGTTATGGAAGGACCATTCTCGGGGTGTGCAGGAGGCACAATTACAAAATAACATTGTACATGGTTAAAGTTCATATCTTTTGGCGCGCATATTACAAATGACGGCCTCTGTTTGGAAATCGCAGGCTTGTGCTTAGGCACTTTTCCATGGTGTATTTTTAGGGCCTGATAGCTCCTTTAAGGTTTTATTATCAAGGAGTTTACAATCTGACATGGCTGATCAGGGGCGACCATACGATATGTGGAAACAAGGGTCATGGTGCTACTCTGGCAACAAAACAATATTTCTCAGTGCCGGTAAGATTGCATGTGGAGCTCGGAGAATGAACTATTTCCATGGCTTACCTTTACCGGTGGATGGGCACTAGTGAAGTGCCATGAAGAAGATGCTCTATAACAGGCACCTCATGTACGGTACAGTATAAGCCAGATGATTAGTGTTGAGCGAACTTGTGTTTTAAGTTCGGCGTCTAAAGTTCGGGTTCGGGTTATCGAAGTATCCCGTTATGGATTCCGCTACCATGGACCATAACGGAATTTAGAATCCATAACGGGATACTTTGATTACCCGAACTCGAACTTTAGACGCCAAACTTAAAACACAAGTTCGCTCAACACTACAGATGATGTGTCTATAGAGTTGTTTCCTCATGACATAATACCTTACTAACTCACAAGCTATGAAATTAGGGGACACATGGTAAAATACTAGAGATTAGCAAATCACAGCAGATGTATTTTTATTGGCCCCCGTTATCAGGCGATATAGGATCTTAAAGGGCTTCTGTCAGCCCACTAAACCGTTTTTTTTTTTTTTGTTTAATAATAATCCCTACACTGCGATCTCTGCATACATAAGTAAAATAATAATTTTCGTTCAGTAGAATTTGATAAAACGCTATTTTTATAATATGTAAATTACCTTGCTACCAGCAAGTAGGACGGCTACTTGCTGGTAGCAGCAGCATCCTCCGATCCTAATGACGCCCCCTACGCATTGTGATTGACAGGGCCAGGGAACGGAATCGTTCTCTGCTGGCCCTGCCTGTTTTCATTCAATATCTGGTGCCTGCGCCGCGGCCATACCTATCTTCAATCTGCGCAGGCGCACTGAGAGGCGGCCACTCACTCGGCCGCTCGCTCCTCAATGCGCCTGCGCCGATGACGTCACATCTACACCCGGCGCAGGCGCATTGAGGAGCGAGCGGCCGAGTGAGTGGCCGCCTCTCAGTGCGCCTGCGCAGATTGAAGATAGGTACGGCCGCGGCGCAGGCACCAGATATTGAATGAAAACAGGCAGGGCCAGCAGAGAACGATTCCGTTCCCTGGCCCTGTCAATCACAATGCGTAGGGGGCGTCATTAGGATCGGAGGATGCTGCTGCTACCAGCAAGTAGCCGTCCTACTTGCTGGTAGCAAGGTAATTTACATATTATAAAAATAGCGTTTTATCAAATTCTACTGAACGAAAATTATTATTTTACTTATGTATGCAGAGATCGCAGTGTAGGGATTATTAGTAAACAAAAAAAAAAAAAACGGTTTAGTGGGCTGACAGAAGCCCTTTAAATTCTTAAAATCTCAGGGATCCTGCATTTTCCATTGTATGACCCCTTGTTCTAACACTGGCTCTGCCTGTACTATGTCTATGTGTGATTTGTGGGCACTACTCTGTGCCGGCTAAACCTAAGATTGCGGGAAATGTGATGAGCTTCTTATCCTGAGGATAGGGCATCAGTACAAAACCCCTTTATGCATAGATAACAAAAAAATAGGCAAATCCAAATTAATGAATAACCAAAGGAACATTAAAAGACTGGACAACTCATGCTTTCATGCACTGGAATCAATTGCATCTTCTTAGGCTTCCGCTGTAATGGCTGGATTCGGAGTAATCTCCTAGATTGGAGGGGGCTCTCTCTGTGACCCTTGCATCCCACGAATGCAATCAAGGGGTGCTGCCATGGCAGCTGGGTGCCTAACTAAGTACTTCAGGCCTGCCATGAGTAAGCCTATTAAGCCACATGCTTAGGCTAGTTTCACACTTGAGGCAGGGAAATCCAGCAGGTTGTTCAGGTAGAGAACAGCCGGCCGGAGTTCTCCAGATCCGTATTGCCAGATACTACCAACTCTAATGGGGTCCAGCAGAGGTCTGGCCGCTAGCCAGCAAATATGCAGAGAATCAGCCGGACAAAAATCACCGTGTGCAACGTTTTTTGTCAAGCTGATTCCAGACATTCTGCCAGACCTGCTACACGCAACACCTGGCCACAGGTGTGAAAGATGCCTTAGCCTAATAGACTGCCTGTTACAGTTACCGTGAAAGGCTATAATGCATTAGTAAACAAGGTAAAATTGCATTATAAAAAGCCATGTCACCTCATGAGACTAAAATATACTAAAATACAGGTAAAATAATAACCAAAGGTTAATAAAGTTTATTAAAAATATATATTCTTTTTTCATAAAACGTGGTTAAAGATAACTGTATTAAAGATAACGTTGTTTAAACCGCCCATGAACAATGTAAAAAAAAAAAAAAAAATTAATAAATATATATATATATATATATATATATATTGGGGGGGTTTCGCTCTGGTAGACAGGATTAGCGGACGCAGTATAGAGGCAACAACAAGTTATTTGGATCAAACAGTTCAGTGTTTTATTCACACTTTAGGCAAGTGACACAACAAGCAGTCATAATCAAACAAAAAGTCACCTTGTGGTGTTGGTGGTAATTCACACCATGCAGCAATTCTGCCTCAAAGAGTCCTTGACCATAACAGCACCAACCTGTTTTCACGCCAAACAGGTAGCAAGCCTTCATCCAGACACAAGGCTCCCAGATCCCAACACAGAGACCTGGCTTCTGAGCCCAGCTGCCTATTTGAGGACAGCTAGGTGCTGCTAAAACCTGGACCGGCACTTAAAATCCGATCCGATATTTGACCTCACCCGGCTGTAAATCAACCCAGCAGCACATGCTGGGAGGAAAATATCTGTTTTCCCAGACCAAACCTCTCACTGTGTCACAATATATATTGACGGAACAGTTTTTTTCCTATCCCCCCCCCCCCCCCCCCCAAAAAAAAGTTAATAAGTTCCATTTTACCCAAAATGGTACCAATAAAAATGACATCTCATCCTGCAAAAACAAGCCACATGCAGCTACATCGACAGAAAAATGAATCATTTATGGTTCTTGGAATGCAACGACATAAACTATTATTTTTGTATGAGTCATGCTATTTTTGTGCAAAGGTAACAAAAAAGAAACTAAACATATATGGTATTGCGGTAATCGTACTGGTCGATAGAATAAAAGTAATATGCTTGTTATTATTGATAGTTAATAAATTATATGTGGTACTTAATTACACTTCATTGTGCATAAAAACAAACCCTCATATACTGTAGCTACATAAAAAAAAACACAACAAAAAATACAGCCACCCATCGTCTTATTTTGTACTCCTCTTTAGCTAAAAATACTCCTCAAAAATGCTATGAGGAGTATTTTCACTCTGCCAGAATAAATGTACTCTGATCTATGTATACCATAGTTGCCAACTATTGTGAATTTGCCAGGACTGACCCTAATTTTCAAACACAGTCCCGGCAGATTTGGGCTATCTTGGGCAGAAAATGGGCTGAGCTAATATAAGCCCTGTCCATAAGTGGGCATTCCCAGGCAGGGTTGGTGCATTCCCATGAGCGGGGCTTAGATGCCCCGATTTTACCAACAAAAATGTTGGTAAGCACATATATTCTTCTATGTGAAATTTATGTTTGTCCCAAAATTATACAGTGATAGTTCTTTAAAGAACTATTTCAGGACATTATTATTGATGGCCTATCCTCAGGCATATCTGAAAAAATTAATCCCGCCAGCAAAGGAAGCAAAATGGACAATAACAATACATTAGTAAGTGCCTTGTATTAATGTATAAGTATACAGACATGTAGAGCGGTGCCCAGGGATCTCCCTGCACTTACTATTATCCCTGGGCGCCGCTCCGCTCTCCCGGTATAGGCTCCGGTGTCTTCATATGTTCAGCGTCTCCTTCTCCCAGGCTGTAGCGCTGGCCAATCGCATCGCTCAGCTCATAGCCTGAGAGAAAAAAAACCTCTCAGGCTATGAGCTGAGCGCTGCGATTGGCCAGCGCTACAGCCTGGGAGAAGGAGACGCCGGCAGGCTCCACCCAGTTGATGCGAACATATGAAGATACCGGAGCCTATACTGGGAGAACGGAGCGGCGCCAGGGATAATAGTAAGTGCAGGGAGATCGCTGGGCGCCGCTCTACATGTCTGTATACTTAGGTTAGATTTTTTATTGTAGTGAAAGGTCCTCTTTAAGCTTGTTAACAGTTTCAAATACCAACCAATAAATTTAGCAGAGATATAAAGAAAGAAAGGTGCTCGTAGGGTTAGTAGTACTACAGTGCATTTGGACAGTCTTCTGACCCTTTCACTTTTTTCACATTTTGTAATGTTGCTTCATGCTTGGAGGAAGCCAGGCACTGCACATCACCTGCACAATACCATCCCCGCAGTGAAGCATGGTGGTGGCAGCAGGGACTGGGTGACTGGGCAGAATTGAGGGAAATCTGAATGGAGCAAAGTACAGAGATATTCTTAATGAAAACCTGATCCAGAGAGCTCTGGACCAAAGACGGGGATGAAGGTCTACCATCGAACAAGACAATGACCCTAAGCACACAGCCAAGATGACACAAGAGGGGCTTAGGGACAACTCTGTGAATGTCCTTGAGTCCATCTCTGGGGAGATCTGAAAAAGACTGTCCACTGACGTTCCCCATCCAACCCCTTGAGATGATCTGCAGAGAAAAATTGCAGAAAATATCCAGATCTAGGTGTGCAAACCTTGTGGCATCACACCCAAGAAGACTGGAGGCTGTAATCACTGCCAACTACTGAATAAAAAGGTTCTGAGTACTTATGTCAATACAAGATTTTAGTTTTTCCTTTTTAATAAATTAACAAACCTTTTGAACGTTCTGTTTTCACTGTCTCATTATGAGGTATTGAGTGCAGATTGATGGGGAACATTTTGATATTAACATAACAAAATGTGGAAAAACTTAACTTTTCTGGAGACTTTCCATATGCACTGTATGTACAGTTTAGCAGGCTCACCTTATCATGTGTGTAAATTGGGCATGTCACTACTAAACGCTTTTTGATGGCGGTAGCTGCAGCCGATGGTTTGGTGGCTAATCAAATCAGAGTGGAAGTATCACAGAGAATTAGTAGCTGTATGAATCAGTCGCACAGTTTAGGCCTCTTTTACACGTCTGTGTCCGTGATGACATCCGTGACATGACATCCGTGAAGAATCAGTGTTTGGTCCGTGTGTCTGTTTTTTGCCTTACACGTGTCATCCATATTCCATGGACACTGCTAGTCCGTGACGAACACGTACAGCACTCATCCATGATTCACTGACATGTGAAAGAGGCCTCAAAAGGAGTGCATGCGGCCAAATAATACAATCCAAAGGGAACATAATTCCAAAAGAGATCCTTTACTTTTATAGGGTAATAATGCCATTGTCTCTTTGACAATGAAGGGGCCTCCGAGCCCAGAAATGTGTTGTAAAAATAGGGGCCTCTTTTGAGGCTTAAACTGTGCAAATAATTTGTACAGCTACTGAATCTTTGTATTAATAACCAGCAGAACAGTGAATGCAGCTCTGGAGTAAAATACAGGATGTAACTCAGGATCAGTACTGGAAAAGTCATGTAATGTATGTACACAGTGACTCCAAAAGCAGAATAATGAGTGCAGCTCTGGAGTATAATACAGGATATAATTCATAATCAGTAGAGGATAAGTAATGTATGTAGACAGTGACTCCACCAGCAGAATAGTGAGTGCAGCTCTGAAGTATAAGGCCTCTTTCACATGGGCGTCGCGTGTGAGGGCCGGATAGGATGCGGGTGCGCCGCGGGAAAATGCACGATTTTTGCGCGCGAGTGCAAAGCATTTTAATGCATTTTGCTCGCGCGTGAAAAAAATCGGCATATTTGGTACCCAGACCCGAACCCGGACTTCTTCACAGGTGTGTAGATTTTATTATTTTCCCTTATAACATGGTTATGAGGGAAAATAATAGCATTTTATAATACAGAATGCTAAGTAAAATAAGGATGTAGGGGTTAAAAAAATTAAATAAAATTCAACTCACCTCATCCACTTGTTCGCGTAGCCTGGCTCATCTTCTTTCTTCTTCTTTGATGACTTGGGAGGAAAAGGACCTTTGGTGATATCACTGCGCTCATCACATGGTCCATCACCACAGTGATGGATCATGTGATGGACCATGTGATGAGCACAGTGACGTCACCAAAGGTCCTTTTTTCCCAGGTCCTCAAAGAAGAAGAAAGAAGACGAGTCGGGCTGCGCGAACAAGTGGATGAGGTGAGTTAATTTTTTTATTTTTTAACCCTTCCATCCCTATTTTACTAAGCATTCTGTATTAAGAATGCTATTATTTTCCCTTATAACCATGTTATAAGGGAAAATAATAATGATCGAGTCCCCATCCCGATCGTCCCCTAGCAACCATGCGTGAAAATCGCACCGCATCTGCACTTGCTTGCGGATGCTTGCGATTTACATGCAGCCCCATTCACTTCTATGGGGCCTGCGTTGTGTAAAAAACGCACAATATAGAGCTTGCTGCGATTTCACGCAACGCATAAGTGATGCATGAAAATCACCGCTCATGTGCACAGCCCCATTGAAGTGAAGGGGTCTGGATTCAGTGCAGGTGCAATGCGTTCACCTCACGCATTGCACCCGCGTGGAAAACTCACCCGTGTGAAAGAGGCCTAACACAGGATATAACTCAGGATCAGGACGGGTAGGTAATGTATGTACACAGTGACTCCATGAGCATAATAGTGCTCCAGATCCATGCAGAATAAGTATGTAGACAGTGGTAATGGAAGGTATGGAGTTAGACTGAAGGTAGCGCAGGTCTGGGAGTTTGGGAGGGAATTCGGGGTGGGGAGGGGTTTAAGGGTATAGACACTATAATCTTGATGTATTATTTTTGTATGTTTTTATTGCTTAATAAAATATTGTAAGTGTTATATACCGGGTGACAGGACACAACTCCAACCACTGTGACCCCATCTATATAATATATAACCCCTATATCTAATACACAGACACTACAGGGAGTGCAGAATTATTAGGCAAATGAGTATTTTGACCACATCATCCTCTTTATGCATGTTGTCTTACTCCAAGCTGTATAGGCTCGAAAGCCTACTACCAATTAAGCATATTAGGTGATGTGCATCTCTGTAATGAGAAGGGGTGTGGTCTAATGACATCAACACCCTATATTAGGTGTGCATAATTATTAGGCAACTTCCTTTCCTTTGGCAAAATGGGTCAAAAGAAGGACTTGACAGGCTCAGAAAAGTCAAAAATAGTGAGATATCTTGCAGAGGGATGCAGCACTCTTAAAATTGCAAAGCTTCTGAAGCGTGATCATCGAACAATCAAGCGTTTCATTCAAAATAGTCAACAGGGTCGCAAGAAGCGTGTGGAAAAACCAAGGCGCAAAATAACTGCCCATGAACTGAGAAAAGTCAAGCGTGCAGCTGCCAAGATGCCACTTGCCACCAGTTTGGCCATATTTCAGAGCTGCAACATCACTGGAGTGCCCAAAAGCACAAGGTGTGCAATACTCAGAGACATGGCCAAGGTAAGAAAGGCTGAAAGACGACCACCACTGAACAAGACACACAAGCTGAAACGTCAAGACTGGGCCAAGAAATATCTCAAGACTGATTTTTCTAAGGTTTTATGGACTGATGAAATGAGAGTGAGTCTTGATGGGCCAGATGGATGGGTCCGTGGCTGGATTGGTAAAGGGCAGAGAGCTCCAGTCCGACTCAGACGCCAGCAAGGTGGAGGTGGAGTACTGGTTTGGGCTGGTATCATCAAAGATGAGCTTGTGGGGCCTTTTCGGGTTGAGGATGGAGTCAAGCTCAACTCCCAGTCCTACTGCCAGTTTCTGGAAGACACCTTCTTCAAGCAGTGGTACAGGAAGAAGTCTGCATCCTTCAAGAAAAACATGATTTTCATGCAGGACAATGCTCCATCACACGCGTCCAAGTACTCCACAGCGTGGCTGGCAAGAAAGGGTATAAAAGAAGAAAATCTAATGACATGGCCTCCTTGTTCACCTGATCTGAACCCCATTGAGAACCTGTGGTCCATCATCAAATGTGAGATTTACAAGGAGGGAAAACAGTACACCTCTCTGAACAGTGTCTGGGAGGCTGTGGTTGCTGCTGCACGCAATGTTGATGGTGAACAGATCAAAACACTGACAGAATCCATGGATGGCAGGCTTTTGAGTGTCCTTGCAAAGAAAGGTGGCTATATTGGTCACTGATTTGTTTTTGTTTTGTTTTTGAATGTCAGAAATGTATATTTGTGAATGTTGAGATGTTATATTGGTTTCACTGGTAAAAATAAATAATTGAAATGGGTATATATTTGTTTTTTGTTAAGTTGCCTAATAATTATGCACAGTAATAGTCACCTGCACACACAGATATCCCCCTAAAATAGCTAAAACTAAAAACAAACTAAAAACTACTTCCAAAAATATTCAGCTTTGATATTAATGAGTTTTTTGGGTTCATTGAGAACATGGTTGTTGTTCAATAATAAAATTAATCCTCAAAAATACAACTTGCCTAATAATTCTGCACTCCCTGTAGTCTAGTAATAGGAGGACATTAACCAGTTATATACCAGGTGACAGGACACGACCCCGACCACTGTGTTTAAAAAAAAAAAAAAGTAGCGCAGGTCTCTGATGGATTTAATTGAAAAGCAGAATCAACAGTCTTCAGAGCAGAGTTCACATTATTGACAATTGTTCATAAAGACCAATTAGAAAATGAATTTTTAAGCTCATAACAAGTAGAATAAAATAATAAAAATGCCCTGAAAGGTGTCAATTGCCTTTTAAGCCTGAGAATTGTGAGTGCAGCATCGGAGTATATGGCACTAACTTACAATCAGTACAGAATAGGTAATATCATGTACAGTATGCGCAGAGTGACTCCACCAAAATAAAAGTGAGTACAACTCTAGAGTATAGTGCAGGATAAGTAATGTATGTACACAGTGACGCCACCAGCAGAATAGTGAGTGCAGCTCTGGAATATAATACAGGATGTAACTCAGGATCAGTACAGGATAAGTAATGTAATGTGTCTACACAGTGACTCCACCAGAAGAGTAAGTGCAGCTCTGGAGTATAATACAGGATGTAACTCAGGATCAGTACAGGATAAGTAATGTATGTACACAGTGACGCCACCAGCAGAATAGTGAGTGCAGCTCTGGAATATAATACAGGATGTAACTCAGGATCAGTACAGGATAAGTAATGTAATGTGTCTACACAGTGACTCCACCAGAAGAGTGAGTGCAGCTCTGGAGTATAATACAGGATGTATCTCAGGATCAGTACAGGATAAGTAATGTATGTACACAGTGACGCCACCAGCAGAATAGTGAGTGCAGCTCTGGAATATAATACAGGATGTAACTCAGGATCAGTACAGGATAAGTAATGTAATGTATGTACACAGTGACTCCACCAGAAGAGTGAGTGCAGCTCTGGAGTATAATACAGGATGTAACTCAGGATCAGTACAGAATAAGTAATGCTGTTTGCAATATTAATACATTTACACAGTGACACCACCAGCAGAATAGTGAGTGCAGCTCTGGAGTATAATACAGGATGTAACTCAGGATCAGTCCAGGAAGTAATGTAATGTGTGTACACAGTGACTACACCAGAAGAGTGAGTACAGCTCTGGAGTATAATACCCAGTCACAGAGGGAAGAATGTCAGTCACTGATAGGACTGCCTAGTAGACTTTAAAGCCCAGGAAAAGCAGGAACTAAAATGAATGAAATATAAGTTATACCGAACCTTTTGCAAAAAAAACGATATACCAGCCTGCTCAGTTCCTCCTGCTCTATACCATGCTGCTGGCAGGTTACATTGCATTTCCATGGAGACAACTTCCCTTGAATTCATTTCTCATTATTTGTATTGTCTACTCACTTGTTCATTTAGTTCTTCTGGAAGCTCCCCATTATCCATGGAATAAAATGAGTAATAATTTGAGGAATCTTTGTTGGAGCATGCTGAGGGACTGGTTGGTATGGTCAGTGACAGCCTCATGTCATTGACCAGATAAGTGTCAGAATAATAATGTGCCTTATCTGAAAAATGAATTTCTTCCACGTGAAGCTCTACTTTACAGGTATTTTTTACTATTTTTTCTGTTACTGATCTTGGCCAGTTATATCCATAGAACAGAATTCTGCCATGTAAATAACCAGTAATTGGAGTTCTTGTATGTATTAAATCACGTTTCCTGCTCTGAACCATCTTCTCTATTCAGGATTGTCAGATGTACAATATAGCCAATACTGAAAGCTAATGGGCAGTGAGACGTAATGATCATACCTGGATCCATTCATGTGCTCATATTCCCTTTTAATGTTGACCCGCATCGGCTGGTTGATCCACTCCTGCTGTGGGGGGAGCGTGTTGATTTTATGGGGCTGGCCATAGTCTGAGTTTCCAGAGGCTGTCATGTCTGCCTTGGGTAAATGAGATGCCGCTCCATATGTTGACTCGAACAGGGACTGGTCGTCACTCACCACCGACAGAGCTTCCTGTGGTACAAAGAAGAAGTTACTGTAGTTCATCAAGTGTCGGGTACAAATAGGTTTTTGGATTCTTTTTGCTCACAGGAAGTTATATAAATTGCAAAAGGAAAGAAGACACTTCCCCATATATGACAAAATAAAAGTTATATATTAATTTAAATACATCAAGGCATTCTCAGTTCCGTATATATTCCGTATATATTCTATTTTGAGACCACTGAGATTATAAATAGGAGGTCCACTAACTATAGATCCCTATTACAAACATATGTAAGACTTCCCCATAGAGCTTGCAATCTAAATCTAGATATGTCTCTACCAGGTTTCTCTGAATGCCAATAGTATTGATTATACAGCTAAGCTTAGAAGTAGTCTCATGTCACTGAGAATTACCACGAAGTGTACAAAGTGTACTGCATTGTCCTTAAGTCAGGATGTGTATGGGGACAGATCACGTTCTCAAGGAATAATCATCCGGAATTGCAGCAGAAGGACCTAATATCATGACTTTGGGATTCTGCTCTTCTAGAAGGACATTGGATGATCCCGTGTGTAAAAACTGCAAAGCCTTTCACTCCCACTATGTCTGCATTGTGCAATGTTTGCTAGAAACATGCGGTTTCATTACAATTTACCCAATAACTGTAAAGTGTGACTCACTATTTCTGTGCACAGCCTTGTGCGCTCAGTAGCAGGACTCTTTTGTTCATCATTAGTTGCATTATTTTCTATTGTTTTTGTGGCTTCCCACAAAATTATCCAGTGAAACATAAGATTGTAAATACACACTTTTTATGTTAAGATATGTGTCTACGTACTATCTACTCTGCATAAACGATGGAGTCATTATGTAAATGCTTTATATTTCATATCCTGTACTCATTACATCCTGTATTATACTCCAGAGCTGCACTCACTATTCTGCTGGTGGAGTCACTGTCTACATACATTACTCATCCTGTGTAGAACATAGATGCCATCCTTGGTCAGATTCGAACCTAGGACCCCAGCGCTGCAAGGCACCAGTGCTAATCACTGTATTATATGTATACATTTATATCTATGTAATAGCTACATATCTACATGTGTAATCTGCTTAAACAATGGAGTCACTGTGTAAATGCATTATATTTTGTATCCTGTACTGATCCGGAGTTACATCCTGCATTATACTCCAGAGCTGCACTCACTATTCTGCTGGTGGAGTCACTGTGTAAATGTATTAATATTGCAAACAGCATTATGTACTAATCCTGAATTACAGCCTGTATTATACTCCAGAGCTGCACTCACTATCCTATTCGTGAAGGGCCACAGTTGGCATAGCTGACATTACGTATCCTGTACTGATCTCAAGTTACAGACAGTATTATATTCAAGAGCTGAACTCACTGTTCTGCTGGTGGAGTCACTGTGTACATACGTAGGACCCCAGACCTGGGAATACTACAAATTGTTAATTATGTACTGTGTACTGTTTTGCTTCTAGCCATAGTTCCTAGCAAGGAAAGGATGCCAAAATTTGGCAAGGAACAGGTTTAACCACCCTGTTCCTCCCCTTTTGGTAGGAGTGCTGGACCTGTTCCCTGCCAAGAGGGGAAACTCCTGAGTGACCTCAGAGAGAAGTGAAAGCAACCTGCAAAGCTCCTGCTCCTGTTACAATTTTTTTTAGAGAGAGCTGCTCAAATTGTCCTCAAGTAAAGCCCGCTGATTCCTGACAGCAGTGTGAACTACTACATCTGCATCTACAGACAATGCTGTACGATGAGGGACTACAACCAAGACACTCATCACCAAACAACCACTAGGCCAGTATCACCTAAGTGCTTAACTGCATCCATCCAGCCTGCCTCCAGAATTCCTTGCTGGTGCCAGAGAGAATTGCACTAAAGCCTGTTGCTACTGTATGTATTTAAAGTTCTATGTTGCACTTAGTAAAAAAAGATTTTGTTACATTTAACTTCGGCCTCATTCTTCAGTTCAGTAATACCACTGCACTGATCCCAGGGAGCAACAGCCTGAGGGAGTACACTGACACTACGCTTCATCAGTGCCACTACCACTATCGTCTACCCCAGCTCCTCATGGGGTCGCTGCACCTACATTACATCATGTACTGATCCTGAGTTACATCCTACATTATACTCCAGAGCTACAGTCACTACATGCACTTGTATAGCGCTATTATATTCTGCAGCACTTCACAGATATTAGCATCACTCTGTCCCCAATGTGGCACACATTCTAAGATCCCTACCAGTATTTGGAGTGTGGGAGGAAACCGGAATACCCGGAGGAGCAAACACAGGGATAACATAGATGCCATCCTTGGTCAGATTTGAACCTAGGACCCCAGCACTGCAAGGCACCAGTGCAAATCACTGAGCCACCATGCTGTCCATCCTGTATTATATGTATACATTTATATCTATGTACTAGCTACATATCTACATGTGTAATCTGCTTAAACAATGGAGTCAATGTGTTAATGCATTATATTTTGTATCCTGTACTGATCCGAAGTTACATCCTGCATTATAATCCAGAGCTGCGCTCACTATTCTGCTGGTGGAGTCACTGTGTAAATGTATTAATATTGCAAAAAAGCATTATGTACTAATCCTGAATTACAGCCTGTATTATACTCCAGAGCTTCACTCACTAATCTGCTGGTGGAGTCACTGTATAAATGTATAGATATCGCATGCAGCATCAGGTACTGATTCTGAGTTACATTCTGTATTATACTCCAGAGCTGTACTCACTATTCTACTAGTGGAATAACTGTGCACATATGTTACTTATCCTGTACTGATCCCAAGTTACATCCTGTATTATACTCCAGTTCTGCAATCACTATTCTGCTGGTGGAGCCACTGTGTACATACATTACTTATCCTGTACTGATCATCCGAATAGTGAGTGCAGCTCATGAGCATAATACAGTATAAGATAGATTGGAACTAAGTCAGGATGAACACAGGATAAGTCATGTCATGTATGTACACAATGACTCCACCAGCAGAATAGTGAGTGCAGCTCTGGAGTCTAATATTGGCTGTAAGTCAGGATCGATAAAGTATAAGTCATGCATCGTATTTGCAAGTGACTAAAACTTTTGTATTCAGCTAAATGGTGATTGCAGGTGAACAGACCACAGTGAAATAATTCATACATCACATGATAAGATCTGGTACTTGACTGATACAAAAACGTTAGACATAGTTGGTTCTATGTGTGGCTTTTTCTTTTGATTCTGGATGCCCCTGTGTGTCGACCCCCCAGTCCCCTCCAGGGTTTTATTCCTCACCGAAGTATGTCTTTTTACTGCCGATTTTACATGTTATAATGTCTGTCTGATGCTTATTGAATAAAGAATTTTCTATTTATCTATATGGTGGAGCCATAGTTCAACTTTTTTTGTGTGAGTTTTGATTAGTGGAGGCTCTTCTTAGTATTTTTTCAATGAACCGGTGTTAAAAATTTGGTGGGTGATATAAAAACGTGCACTCTCTAGTAACAGCATTTGGGGGATATGGATGAACAACTGTTTGTGACACAATTTCAAGGTTTCAGATTCTCTTAGTTTATTGTGCACTTGCTTTGAGTATATAAACATAGAGGGGGTCATTTATTAAGCTGAAATACTCCTATATTAGGTGTATTTCAGGTGCAGATTGCGGTGCAACAACTAGTTGCGCTGCAATCTGCGACTTTTCCCCGCTCACGACAGGTCTAAAATAAGTGGTTCGGGGAAGGGGACAGGCCGGCAGAGTTAGTGGTCTATCACTGAATAGGACCACCTACGTGACTCCTAAGCTCAGAATGAATGAAATGCTGGTTTTCAGTCTGTTCTGCTCCTCCTGCTCTGTAACATGGTGTCTGGAGAGTGGGATGTGTTTTCAGTGTGACAGGTTCACTTTAAGAAAGAGTGTGATGGTGATGTATGTATACTAAATGACCCAGGATCAAATGAATGTATGCATGGTCTCTCTCTGTTCACATTGGTCATGGGATAAGGGGTCGGGGACCCCCATTCTGGAGATGGGTTTGAGTCCCACAAGTGGAACATTAATGGCATATTTTCTGGATATACCATAAATGGAAAAAGCCACAATAAAGGGGATAAGTCCCATTCAAGTGAATGGGGCTGAGCTGCAATACCAAGCACAGCCACTATCCAATGGATGGCGTTGTGTTAGTAGCTGCAAGGAGGCCACGGCGCTCAACAAAGTGCTGCATGCTCTTCAGACAGCTGATTGGCGGGGTGCAGGGTGTTGGATACCCACCGATGAAATACTATCCTCAGGATCGGTCATCAGTATAAAACACGATCCGCGATCTGCAAGATTCAGTCTGCACCGATGTTTGTGAGCCGTGGGACAGGCACGGGCAGCACATGTTGTTGTGTGTGAGCCATAATAAAGATGATCACCAGGTAGGTTTGGGTTAGGGACCAGAATACATCCATTGATACTAATAGTAACAAGGGAACCTGAGCCTCCCTTCCCAGCGTCAGTGCTTTTATTGGCAAATATTTCTACTTTTTCTTCCATTCATAAGATTATGTAATGTTACTTTGCTCAGGATAAAAGTCCAGAAATGAGCGAAGGTCATGGCCTGCCTGTGTTTATATGAAATGTTGGGCCGGTTTGGTGGCATGAGAGATGTGTGAGGTCTCTGTGGCTGATGACCAAGCAATAGCTTATCCCGCACAGAATAGACAATATAAAGACAATATCAACATCCGAAATTCTGCCAAGAAATGGAAATGTTCACAAAAATATTTGTTAGCGTGTTGTAAGATTTCCGTTCATATTGGGCCAGCTCGCATCCAGTGAATTGCATTGCATTATCCGATGCCTATCCCCCGACATCATATATCGTATTCCCACCCCCTGTACATGCCCCCATACATTGTCTTCATATCCCAACACTTGTAATGGTGACCAGCTGAAATCTATTCCATAATGTTACATGAAATATGTGTGATCTGAGCAATTACTCACAGTGGCCAAATAACAGAATACAAAAGAAACATTAAGGGCACATGCACACGTTCAGGATTCATGTGCGGAGAATCCGCACTGAAATCCGCAGGTGTTCGCAAGCAAATCTCGCATCAATTGGTGTGGATTTGCATGCGGATTTGCGTGCGGATTTGTGCGGAATGAAGAAAATGCAGTCAGGAAAAATAAAATAAATTGACATGCTGCGGATGTTAAAATCCACACCGCAGGTAAAAATCAGCGCGGAAAAAATTAGCATCGTGTGCATTGAGAATTTCTAATTCTCATAGAATAAAATGTACATGACCTACAGTGCGGATTTTCCGCACGCTCCGCACGCAATCCTGATCGTGTGCATTTAGCCTAAAGTGGGGAGATGGTAGAAGCAGATCTGTTTATGTCAATTCCTGCAGCACATCCATCTGAGAATGATACGTATAATTCCCAGAGTACGTACTGACAAGTCATACCACATTTCTGCCACAGATGATTTCTAAGATTCAAACAACAGTTTAATGCATAAAACCCTTTGCATTACTGCTGCATACTACACACCGCTGTGAGAGGGAAGATGTTGCACAATTCTCCCTATAATAAGTAATGTATGCGTGATCTATAGCACAAATTGGGGATCAGACTTGGTTTTTTATACAAAGTGCTGCCACTACAGATACATGTCTTTAGTACACCAGTCCAGTGGCGGACATAGAGAAGTAAGGGACCCATAGCAAGGATCACACCAGACCCCCCACACAGGACAGAAGGGTTTCTGCCTAAACCCTTTTCGATGACCCTAGGGCCATTTTTTCACTGCCTCATTTGCTAAATGTTGTTCCTTTAGAGGGTAGAGTCCTGACCAAGTTTTCACCCCCAGTAGAAGAGGAGATAATCCCAACTAAGACTAGGCCCCCTCTTGCCCTGGGCCCCATAGCAGTCGCATGGTCTGCCGCTATGGTAGTTACGCCCCTGAACCAGTCATAAATATTTCACCTTAAAGGGGTTTTCCGAGACATTTTAACAGATGACCTATAGTCTGGATAGGCCATCAGTATCTGATCAGTGGGGGTCCAACACCCGGGACCCCCGCCAATCAGCTGTTTGAGAAGGCCATGGCGCTCCTATGGGCACTACTGCCTTCTTGCAGCTTTCGCTAGGCCAGTGATGTCATGTTCATCAGTCAAATGGCCTAGACGTAGCTCACTTCCATTCAAGTGAATGGGTTTGAGCTGTAATACAATGTACGGCGCTGCGCTTGGTAAGCTGCAAGAAGACCGCAGCGTTTAAAGGAGCACCGATGCCTTCTTAAACTGCATATCGACAGGGTTCCTGGGTGTCCCAGAGGATAGGCTATCAGTTATAAAGTCTCAGAAACCCCTTTAAAATCAATCTCCCTTCAACTGTACAATGCTTTAAAAGACATCTACAGAGTATGTGTTCAAAAGTTCTTTCACTTTTGAACTGACCTTAGATTTAAAGGCAGTCTGTCAGCAGATGTGAACATGCAAGTGTGAATATTATGTTTTATTCTGCCAGGTTCTGCTCTTGAAAGTGCCAGGAAATGGGGCTTCACTGTGCAGTGCTCTCTGCACTAAGCAGCTTCACAGCCCCTCCCCTCTGCTTTGAGTGATGGATGTACTGTTTCCTGATTGGATGCTACGGCTGTCACTCAAAGCTGAGGGGTAGGGAAGTGTAAAGCAGCTCACTGTAGAAGCACTGCCTTTAGAGCTCTTGCAGGAGCAGAATCTGGCAGAATAAAAGTTCATATACATATAACTCTTTATAATAAGAGCTCCACAAAAAGTATATTTGTTCAGCTCTCCCTGGCCCCTACCTAGTGCGGTCAGCAGTTCAGCATGGTCAAAAAACGGACAGACTTGTTCTAATATTGTTTTTGACACGTACACAAATAAGGGTGGCCTAACACATCTGATAGAAATAGGGTGATAGTAAAATAACCATTGAACGACCAATCACCAGGTGAATGATCATTTCATTATGGCGGCACACATTTTAGTCTATATTACCCTTTACATTCATTCAAACTCTCTAAATATGTTCAGTGACCTATGAGGAAGAAGAATTTGATGGTGATGGTATGTCATCTGCTGTCAGGCCATTAGATGGTGAGCCGTCAATGGGTTCAGCCAACATACATCTAATGTTAGACGCAAAACAGCAGATGATACACACATATACAAAGTGCTAGCCAGTCTATCAAAAGGTAAAACTGCGTATATCATATGTAGTCAATGATTGCGTACTCGGCATTAAAACTATTGACCTACGTAATTCATGAGTGCATGAAACAAGCCAATGATTAAAAGGTTTTATCTCTATTATTGCACATAAAACAATGGTTCAAACTGAGCTACGCAGCATAAAAAAGGACGGCATCCACAGGTCTATATATACAGTACAGACCAAAAGTTTGGACACACCTTCTCATTCAAAGAGTTTTCTTTATTTTCATGACTATGAAAATTGTAGATTCACACTGAAGGCATCAAAACTATGAATTAACACATGTGGAATTATATACATAACAAACAAGTGTGAAACAACTGAAAATATGTCATATTCTAGGTTCTTCAAAGTAGCCACCTTTTGCTTTGATTACTGCTTTGCACACTCTTGGCATTCTCTTGATGAGCTTCAAGAGGTAGTCACCTGAAATGGTTTTCACTTCACAGGTGTGCCCTGTCAGGTTTAATAAGTGGGATTTCTTGCCTTATAAATGGGGTTGGGACCATCAGTTGCGTTGAGGAGAAGTCAGGTGGATACACAGCTAATAGTCCTACTGAATAGACTGTTAGAATTTGTATTATGGCAAGAAAAAAGCAGCTAAGTAAAGAAAAATGAGTGGCCATCATTACTTTAAGAAATGAAGGTCAGTCAGTCAGCCGAAAAATTGGGAAAACTTTGAAAGTAAGGGCTATTTGACCATGAAGGAGAGTGATGGGGTGCTGCGCCAGATGACCTGGCCTCCACAGTCACCGGTCCTGAACCCAATCAAGATGGTTTGGGGTGAGCTGGACCGCAGAGTGAAGGCAAAAGGGCCAACAAGTGCTAAGCATCTCTGGGAACTCCTTCAAGACTGTTGGAAGACCATTTCAGGGTACTACCTCTTGAAGCTCATCAAGAGAATGCCAAGAGTGTGCAAAGCAGTAATCAAAGCAAAAGGTGGCTACTTTGAAGAACCTAGAATATAACATATTTTCAGTTGTTTCACACTTGTTTGTTATGTATATAATTCCACATGTGTTAATTCATAGTTTTGATGCCTTCATAGTCATGAAAATAAAGAAAACTCTTTGAATGAGAAGGTGTGTCCAAACTTTTGGTCTGTACTGTATATATCCAATGTAATCAGTCAGAGTAAAGAATACCCCCACTATGCAGTAATATATGCAAAACTGTCCAGTTCTAAAGGGCGTCAGCTCATACATACGTTGCATGGGAATAAAAAGAAAGTGCAATTATCCACCCCAACAAATTTTTCATCAAGAAAATCTTTGTCTAGGGGAAGGCTTTTTCACACCAAAGCCACATTGAGGTGGACACCATCCAAAGTTGTCATTTCAATATGGGTTCAATGATATCTTCCAACACTCTGAGATCTGCGGGAGCTATCGAGACATTGGTAGTCATTGGTCTTGGATTGCTCTTTGCAGCATATCCCTATGAAATAAGCGTCACTGGAGGTGTGTGGCAGCCTCTCTCTACTGTAAGGATTTATGAGCACATGTGGAGATGCATGCTAATGGAGGAATCAGTGGTGTTAATGTTGGCAGATAATTCTAGCCTTGCTCTGGCCCATAGACATGATTATAAGAACCACCATTGCCTCATAGTTCCTGTACTTAGAAGACTGACATTTATTGGGACCTTCAGAATCGCTTTAGGATTAACAAGAGGCTTAAAACACTTCTCACAAGAGTCTGCTAAATATAAAATGTAGTGTAATGTGCAAGGCTCAACTACAGATGTTGGGTGAAAAAACAGGAAGTGGCTCTGATATTTTTAGAAGAAAAAAAGAGAGAGAGCAGCTCGTTTCTGAAGCGTTGATGGTGCAGATACTTATTTTGATATTGTAAACCACAAACGTCAGTCTAGAAATTTCAGGATGATCCGAGGCAGCAGTACAGGATAGTTATCCAGTGCAGTTATCCAGTGATTGTTATCCAATGATAGTTATCCAGTGCAGGATAGTTATCCAGTGCAGTTATCCAGTGATTGTTATCCAATGATAGTTATCCAGTGCAGGATAGTTATCCAGTGCAGTTATCCAGTGATTGTTATCCAATGATAGTTATCCAGTGCAGGATAGTTATCCAGTGCAGTTATCCAGTGATTGTTATCCAATGATAGTTATCCAGTGCAGTTATCCAGTGATAGTTATCCAGTGATAGTTATCCAGTGCAGTTATCCAGTGCAGTTATCCAGTGATAGTTATCCAGTGCAGGATAACTATTAATTTTGATGAACGTTTCCAGTCACTGTCTCATATTTTGTAAATTGAAATTTCGGCCCTGCTTAAAGGGAATCTCTCACCAGCGACCTCCCTATCCAACTATTTGGCTAGACACATAGTTGTATTTCACCTGATTAAAACACAGTTTGTTTGTTTTTGATCCGCGGCTCCGTTTCTGAGTTATGATGATTTTTCATAATGTGCAAATAGTCTTTGGTGCAATGTGGGCGTCACCTCTGCTCTTGTTGCACACAAGCTCCACTCCTTTGTTTGGCCAGCCCCTCCATAGCTGCTTTGCCCCTCCCTGGCCCTTGTCAATCAAAACAGCCAGAGGGGAAGGGGGGGGGAAAGGCCAGAGAAATAAGCGGAGCTTGGGTGCAACAAGAGCAATGGTGACGCCCTCACTGCATCAGATGCCTAATTTGCATATTAAGAAAATGCATCACAACTCGGGAACGGACCTTGGTTCAACAAACAGCGTTTTAATCAGGCGAACCATAGCTATGTGTGTATGGAAACAGTTTAATAGGGAGATCGCTGGTGACATATTCCCTTTTAACTTCAGTTTTTGGATGTTAAAAACATAAAGGGGGTCATTTATCAAACTGGTGTAAAGTAGAACTGGCTTAGTTGCCCATAGCAACCAATAGATTCCAGCTGCATCTCAGCCTGACTCTGAGGGTCTGTCTATAGAGTGAACATGTAAGGTTAGGGCTGCGTCTTGGAGAACATAAGGCTGTCTGTATTTCTAGCTCTAAAGGATTTACTGCAGTTTCTGTTTCATACTTCAGGTACATGGAGCACAAACTTCTACACATGGACAATGTTCTGTGTGGGCAAAACTAAATTCAGGACCATGATGATTTGAGAAAAACACGGCATGTAAGCTTTGACAATGAAGCATTAACCTGATAATATGCTATGAATGGTAAAACGTACTGACAAATCTTCAAAAAAACGAGCGGTAGACTGCTGATGGGAGGATCGGGCTCGTTGGATTTCAACTGCCTGGTCCTTTTCTCAGTAGATAAACCATGGCCAGAGGTCTCTAGCAGTGGCCTTCTCTCCTCTTCCTATTCAGCTTTAGCTAGAAAGATGTACAACACAACACTTGGAAATCAAGTGATACTGACATGTAAAAGATAGGTCCAAATTATACCCTGAAAGGGGTGCTCTTGGGATTCAAAGGATAGCTCATCAAACTCTCATCAGAGGGGATCCCACTCCCTGCACCCATGACGAGCAGCTGTTTGAAGAGCGCTGTAGACTGCGGACATCACATTCGGTCTCATGACTTTGGTCACATGGTGTGAACGATATTGAGCTGCAATAACAAGCACTGACGCTATACAGTGTACGGCAGTGTGTGCCTGTTATAGTATGAAGGGGCTGCAGTGCTCGGGGGACCCTTCAAACGGCTGATCGGGGGGGGGTTGGGAGTCAGATCCCCATCTATCAGATATTGATGACCTTTCCTATTGAATTCCTTGAAATCCCTTTAAAAATTCAACCTCGTCTTAAGTAAAATGTATTTGTTGATGTGCACACTAGTCCGGATTGTGGGTGGATTGGGATCCCCATATTTCCCCATATCGTGAAGCTTTAAAGAGTAACTAAACCTTTGAACATCTCCCTAATACCCTAATGACAGTTTTTGTAATATATTTAATTAATGTATTTTGTATTTTTAATACACTTCTCTCTCCCTAGAGTGCACCTTTCCCTGTACGCTTTATGCTGACTTGTCAGCAGTGTACGGAGAACACATTTTCTCAATGGGGCCACAGCGCAGGGAGTACAGACAGGAGCACACATTGCTGCTCCTGCCCGTGCCCCACGGAGATTTACTAAATTCTGGCATAGTACATGGGTACCCTGTACCCATGTACTATGGCAGATTTAGCAGAGCGGAGCAGCTCCTGCCTCTGCTTGCTTCACTAATCTAATTGCTGACATGCAGGACTTTTAGCTTTGCGGAGCAGGCAGAAGCAGGAGCTGCTCCACTCAGCTAATCCTGGCATAGTACATGGGTACAGGCTACCTATGTACTATGCCAGCATTTAGTAAACCTAGAAACGGGCAGGAGCAGCAATATTCGCTCCCGCCCATACTCCCTGCGCTGTGGCCCCATTGAGAAAATGAGTACTCCGTACTGAAAAGTCAATTTTAAGCGCACAAGGAAAGGTGCACTTTTAGGGACTGTAAAGTCTATTAAAAATACATTAATAAAGTAAATTAATATATTACAAAAACTGTTATTAACGCATTAGGGACATGTTAACAAAAATGTATTCAAAAGTTTACTCTTTAATCGTATCTGTTAGCTCTCCTGACATCTATTTTCATACATACATGCGTTATCTGTGAAAAAAATACAATTCTGGACCTTTTTATAGATGTATAATGTGTAGCGGTAGCCAGGCTGCAGGCACGTATCAGCTCTCTTATTTTACGACATACCGAGGAGCATGTAACTTTAGGACATGCACGGTGTTGTTTTTTACCTGAAAAGGGGACAAGTCCAGTCCTAAAGCCGGTCATTTACATGCACCTTGGTGTTTCTATATAAAGGTTGATATGAACCTCCAGACTGGCTTGAATGATGTTGAAGCAGCAGCTCCAAAGACCCCAGTTTTCTGATAATACTTAATAATGGTTTTTTTTTACTCACTTACCGTATATAGCACTGAAATACACTGCTTGGCCAAAAAAAAAGGTCACACTCTAATATTTTGTTGGACCGCTTTTAGCTTTGATTACTGCACACATTCGCTGTGCCATCGTTTCTACAAGCTTCTGCAATGTCACAACATTCATTTCTGTCCAGCGTTGCATACATTTTCCCTCAAGATCTTGTATTGGGAGATTTGGACCACCAGCACATCCCAAAGATTTTCAATGGGGTTCAGGTCTGGACTCTGTGATTACCTATTCATGTCTGAAAAAGATGTATCTTTTTTTCACAATTTGAGCCCGATGAATCCTGGCACTGTCATCTTGGAATATGCCCGTGCCATCAGGGAAGAAAAAATCTATTGATGGAATAACCTGGTCATTCAGTATGTTCAGGTAGTCTGCTGACCTCATTCTTTGAGATATAACGTTGCTGAAGCTAGACCTGACCAACTGGGAGACTCTTTACCTATTCGCTTATTTAAATCCAGGTGATGACCTTTTTTTGGCCAGGCGGTGTATTTTGCAGCATAAAGCTCAGGTATTTGGAAGCTTCTGTAAAAGTGCTGTAAATCCACAATATTTAAAGGGGTTATCCGGGTAAATAATAGTATAGGTCATCATTATCACATCGAGGGGGGTTCAAGGACCGGCACCGCCACTGATCAGCTGTTTCTTACTGGTGAGTGATGTCAGCTCCTGTCAGCTGTGCTTGGTATTGCAGCTTAGCCCTATCGACTTGAATGGGGCTGAGCTGGAACTAGGCCATGTGACCAATGTATGGTGACATTACATGGCCCAGGAAGAGCCCGCGGCACTCATGGAGCACATGGCCTCTTCTAACAGCTGATCGGAGGAGCCCCCACAGATCTGATATTGATGACCTATCCAGAGGGTAGCTCATCAATATGACCATTGTAAGTCATATTTATTTGTGCTTCACTATATTCTGGGACTCCTTTATATGACCTCTTGATCCACATTAGACAGATGGAGTCTTTTAGCCCTGAATGATGGTATAACCACAAAACATTTACAATCAAGTCTTAATTTTACACTATGGATGATTATATTTTCTGGCTAAAAGTCAATGGTATGGTGTTTAACCGAGAAGAAATCCCTTTGGCTACTTGTTGTACTAATTATGGATTGACATAAGCCCTGTTTATAGGACAAGTCATGAAACCATAAGAGATGTGATCCAGCTTCACAGACTATTCGAATGGGGAGGTTTAGGTTAGGAAGTAGTGGCTGCATAGACGAGGTTACTCCTCATTGATAGAAATAAGAGTTAGAGAAGCTGCTGAATGAGAGCACCAGATACCTCCATGCAATGAACAGAGCATACAATTCACATCTGCATTAGGTTTGGATGTTCTCCACATGTTTGCATGGGTTTCCACACTCCAAAGACATAATGATAGGGAACTTAGATTGTGAGCTCCATTAGGGACAGCGAGTAACAATAATGTATGGAAAGCAGAATGTGTCCGCTTTATATCAGTGAGTAAAATAAATAAAAACTATTAGACCACCAGATGCAGAATGTGTAATCCAGAAGAAGCTGCCTGAACACTACAACGAGATCTAAGGCAAGGACAACACTTTTTTTGCCTATTATAAAATCTTCAGACGCTTTTTTCTGTTAATACATTTTTTGGCCATGAAAGTAATTGTAACTATCAGTCACCGGGAGTTCTTAAATTAGCCTAAGATATTCTTTCATTGCTGCTATATGGATTTAGAAGGTGAAAATCCAGCGAGGCAACTGGGGAAGGGCACTGCTCAGCCTATGCCAGTCCTGCCATATATAAGAACAGATGGAGAAATATTCCATTCACTTGCAGTTCGGTCTAGAGTTACAGACCTCCATCTATTATAGAAAACTGTTCTTTCAGGTTAGGAAAACTCCTCTCTGCACTTCATCCCAGCAGACAGCACTCAATCTTGCTACTTATTGTTCACAATGGTGCGGTCGGCTGATATAGTGTAGGACATAGGAAAAGAAGGTCAAATGTTCCCTTTTGTTCTATCAGAGGAAGTAGATCAGGAAGAGCTGGATGTGTCTTGCGGAAGTCTCACTGCTGCTGATAAGGGAACCCAGCTAAGGCGCTTGGGATGCAGTTAGAAAAATATCACAAGCTACAAGAACAAACAATATTAAAAGAAACATGAGTGCTAAGGGGAGGTAACTCTTCAGCTGCCAATTTATGCCCCACGGTCCCAAGCTTCACCTTCATATGGTTCGTGCAACATGTCCAGATCCGCTATGAAACAGATTTTACCCAAAGCTTTTTCTAAAGGACGAACTTCTGTGAAGAATACTGCATGAGTTTCAAACTGTTTCACAGGAATTTTAAAAGCCAGGACGTGCCAAAATTCTGGTTCTACAGATATTCTATACCCAGCCTTTCTCCGAGATGGAAAAACAGCCCAGTACTCAGCACTTCACACCCACAACATATGTAAGAAATAAAACAGAACACTAACCCACAGGACAGGCCAAAGAACAACACGTAGGAAACCCTGATAATGATTATGTAAAACCTAAAGGCCCTCATACATAAAAGTATTCCTGGCTGATCCCAATGGCAGGTTGGGCCTACCATCTAATGTGTACGCTGAGCTCCCAAATTTCCCCCTGCCAATGATGTTGGAGAAGGACTGGGCACACTAAAGTTCAACTGTTGTTCTCCTAGCAGATAAGCCACCCTAGAGGTGATTGGCAGCAGCCTTCTTCTTTCTCCTTCTTGAAAACGTATAAATGCTTGGTTGGACCAATTGTTGGAGGAGATAGCTGTTGGCCAAACAAATATTTGACCAACAGTTATCGAAGGTGTATGGGCACCTTTGGTCTCATTGATAAGCCTCCTATGTCACAGGGTTCACACTATCTGCTATGTCTTAAGGTGGGTATACACAGGTGCAATGTTGGGGAGTAGGGAATAGTTGTCAGACAAATGAGCGTTTAGCTCTCTAAAGTGTATAGGCAGGTTTACTCTTAATTTAAACTTAAAAAAAATGTATCCTTGTAAATACACTACTTTTTTGTGCTAATCCAGAGTTACACCCTGCATTATGCTTCAGAGCTGAACTCACTGATCAGTAGGTTTTTATTATAAACCACAACCTTGTCGTTAGACATTTCCCCCCTTCCCCCGTCATCTTGGTTGATCCCCTATAATTTTCCCCGCATCAGATGACTGTACAGTGCCTGTAGTAAACATGACACTTTCTATGATGCACAAAATAAGTTCTGTACAGATGCTGGACTAGCAGGGGATGATGAGAGATTTTAGTCTATGAACATCTTTTGGAGGTATTTTTTTATTATTGCCTTCTACTTACCTTGGGCTGCAAATAATGTTTCTAATTGGTCTATATTAAAGAAGCACTCCTACAAAATGTGTTATTCTGTGGGCCATTAAAAAGGTACATGATATAAACTCTAGTGAAGGTAACCTTCTTACCAGTGACACATTTTGAGTTATAACCTCCCTTCTTATACTTAGCGGTGTCATGTGACCAACACTCTGATCTCCAACGGACACAGGACATGAAGTCACTTACTTAAAGGGAACCTGTCATGTGGATATTTGAATATAATCTAACTAATTATATACAATCATTAACTACTAAAAAGTGCCTTAGATGTATTCACTTACCGGTGTGACAGATGGTTACCTCATAATATACACACACAGATGCCACATGCCGCATGCTAATGAGCTGATATGAGTCCAGCGTGATGTCAGTGAGTCCAGCGTTTTTTAAATTCATATGGAAAATAACTGTCAATCAGCAGCAGGTAGGCGGGGAGAGTCAGGCGCTCATGAATATTCAGGACTCATCATTATGGGAGCTTTTCAATACAAGATGTTGGCAGATTGACTAAGTTAATTAAAGAAAGTGACCCAGCATTTTGCTAGGAGAATCAGTCACTTATTTATGTTGCCCTTAGTTAGGACACCATAAAACTGGTGACAGGTTCCCTTTAAGACTGACATTGAGGCTCCCATAGGAATACATAGAAAAATCGGCTTCCTGTTCACACATAAGATGCACAGCGTTTTGGTCACATGACACAGCTGAGGATCAGAAGGGAGGTTATAACTCACAAATACAGTCACTGGTAAGAAGATTACCTTCACTATAGCTTACATCATTTACCTTTCTGACAGGTCAGTGAAGAACATTTTTGTGGGAGTGCTTCTTTATAGGGAATCTATCGGCTCCAGCCCCCCCCCCCCCCCCAAACTAGAGTAAGCAGTGAATAATTTAAGTAACGCTGAGTCTGGTTATGTAATATTCCAACACTGAGCTCCAACAAACCAGCTGTAAAATACATTGAGAACACTCCTCTTGGAGTCCTCTATTATGGGTATGAGCTCAGTAGTCCTCTCAATGCGTTTTACTGCTGGTTTGTGGGAGCACAGCGTCAGAATGGAAGTGAATATGAAGATAAGAATGACACAACCTCAGCATCACTTACACTATACACCACTTACTCTAGTTTGCGGGGTGTTTTGGAGCTGACATATTCCTTTTAAATATTTTCAGCAGTTTGTTCTCTACAGCCTTCAGTTTTCACTGCATCTGCCTGAAATCTGTCAGTGAGCTGCTTTGACAGCTCAATCAGTAGCCCTTATCTCATCAACTCGTAAACACTCGTTTAAGCCAAATCCTTATAATTTTTATAGGACTTTAGCTTAAAGGGACACGTCTGCCAGAAATTAATACTATTTTTTAAACTCAATATTCATAGAAGCAAAAGTTTTTCGTTTTCATTTTGGCAGTATTATAACACTGAAAATTAAAAAGAAATGAGTATCCCTTTGTAACAGTCAGCACAGAGAGATAAAACTATAAAGATAAGCAATCCATTGTTTAGTTTACTGATGCTGTGAAGGAAATATGTTATCTGTTAGTAAAATAGTAGATTAATAACAATACGATAACAATATGGCAGCTCTATTGTTCTCCTGATATGCTTAGATAAAAGATACCCACAGAACAGCATTGGACTTATCAGTATAATGTTTGATGCTCTAACTGAGTCACTCATCCCCGTCCCGCTCTGGCCGCAGTGAATGGTCTGACTGAGAAAGTCAGGTGAGGCTATTTGTCCTGCTAAAAGTCCAAACAAAAGAGGAAGTAAAAGGGCCAGAACAAGAAGTGGGGTTCATGAAGTGAAAATTATATCCAGAAAACCATTCACCTGTTTTTTTATGTTTTTTTTATACAATATAATATTATAGATATAATGTTATAGATATATAATATATAATTGACAGTTTGCAAAGTAGTGAAAACTGAAGACTGTAGAGGACAAACTCATTGGAAAATTACTCTTAGTCAAAGATAAGTAGAATGCAATAATAATAAATTGCCCAAAAGTGTCCATAGCCTCTTAGAACTTATTATCAGCACAGGAAAGGTAATATCATGTACTGCATGTATAAAGTAACTCCACCAACAGAATAGTGAGCACAGCTCTGGAATACAGTACTGAATGTAACACGGTATTAGTACAGGATAAGTAATGTAGTATATGTACTTGGAGTCTCTACCAGCAGAATAGTGAGTGCAGCTCTAGAGTATAATACAGGATATAACTCAGGCTCACTACTGGATAAGTAATGTAATGTATGTACACAGTGACTCCACCAGCAGAATAGTGAGTTCAGCTCCGGAGTATAAAAGAGGATTTAACTCAGGATCAGGCCATTATAAGTAATGTATGCACACAGAGACTCCACCAGCAGAATAGTGAATGCTACTCTGGAGAATAGTGCAGGATGTAACTCAGGATCAGTAATGGGTTAGTAATATAATCTACATATGCAAAACGTGACTCCACCAGCACTTATAGTAATGCAGCTCTGGAGTATAAAGCAGGATATAACCCAGGTTCAGTAGAAGATAAGTAATATAATGCATGTAGACAATGACTCCACCAGCAGAATAGTGAGAGCAGCTCTGGAGTATAATACAGGCTATAACTCAGGATCAGTACAGAATAAGTAAAGTAATGTATGTACACAGTGACTCCAACAGCAAAATAGTGATTACAGCTCTGGAGTTTAATACAGGATGTAACTCATAATCAGTACAGGATAAGTAATGTAATGCATGCACACAGTGATTCCATCAGCAGTATAGTGAGTGCAGCTCTGGAGTATAATATATGATGTAACAGGATCAGTACAGGATAATGTAATGTATCTACATAGTAATTCCACCAGCAGAATAGTGAGCGCAGCTCTAGAGTATAACACAGGATGTAACTCAGGATCCGTACAGGATAAGTAATGTTTGTACAAAGTGACTTCACCAGTAGACTAGTGAGTGCAGCTCTGGAGTTTAATACAGGACAACTTGTTATAAAACTTTGATTATTGCTTGTTACTATGTAAAGTACTAGTTGTTTATCCTGAATGAAAAATGAAGTCTGTAAAAAATCATTAGCAATACATTCATTTAATTTGCTTTTGAGGTTAGCAGCCTTTTATTTTCCACTGATTTAAAAAAAAGAATTTCTAGAAAAGATTTTGGCCATAATGTGATGGTTACTATATATTGTGTCATTCTGCGAAGATTGGAGCAGCGTAACAGGAAAAACATTGCACGGATCATAATTAAGGCCCCATGCACACGGCCGTTGCCAGCTGTGGCCAGTATTGCAGCCCGCAAACAGCGGGTCCTCATTCAATATGCGGGTACCGGCCGTGTGCTCAACGCACCACGGATGCGGACCCATTCACTTGAACTTGCTCTATTTTTTTGCGGGCCCCAATGCACGGAGCGGCTCGGCCGCGTGCAAGAGGCCTTAACCTTACTATTACCTTGAATAGGGTTCTCTAACCTTGTTAATAGTTACATGATGCGATCATCAAGCAGTGACTATGATTGGACAGTTCCTATGCAGATGAGGTCACTGTTGATTCTGATGGATATGATCATTCTACTCGTTTATACATTGTGATCACTATTAAGATCAGAGCAATGACTTCCATTGGCTGCTCAGACAACTCTGCTGATAGTGAATTATTTGGAAATAGCAGCAATGATTTAAACCCCTGATTATGAGTATCTTCAGACTATATAATAATCTTTGAGTTTTATCGTATGCTCCACCAGTCACTTACATTGTCCTATTATGCAGTATGTGTGATATTGGTGACTTTTTTAGTACAGCCCCAATTACTTACGGACAGGGCCGAAACCCTAACAGAGCTAGGAATGCTGTCAGAGGGAAGACGAGCTGCGGCCAGATGTCCATACAGTGTGTGTATTAAGAAAGGGACTTATCACTTACTGTATGCCTATAAAGTCCTGAAAGCTGTACATAGTAAAGTTGCCAAGGGCTATACCAAGGAAAAAAGCAAAGCTTATAAAATCCAACTGGTTGGCTGGTGGAGTACGGCTGCACGTGCCGTAAATGCTGACGATTTTCTACAGCAGGATTGGGTGCAAAAACCTCTGCAGCGTTTACAGCAGCAGCAAAGTGGATGAGATTATCCACATTACTGCGCAACATTTCCACAATGAAATCGGCACATATCTGGATATAAACATCCACAGCATGTCAATTTAGGGCTCATTCACACGAACGTGTGCTGCCCATTGCGGATCCGCAATACACGGGCACCGTTCCGTGTGCATTCCGCATCACGGATGCGGACCCATTCAGTTCAATGGGTCCGCAAATCCGGAGATGTGGAATGGTGCGGAACGGAACACTACGGAAGCGCTACGGAGTGCTTTCTGGGGTTCCGTTCCGTGCCTCCGCACCGCAAAAAGATAGAACTTGCTCTATCTTTTTGCAAAACGGATGCATGGCGGACCTATTTAAGTGAATGGGTTTGCGATCCCCATGTGGCTGCCCCACAGAAGGTGCCCGTGCATTGCAGACCGCAATTTGCGGTCCACAGCACGGGCACGGACTTCACACGGTCGTGTGAACAAGCCCTTATGCTGCGATTTCAGCTGAGGATTCCATCCTTTGCCCTGATTAGGGTGATATCTGTGGTAGAGTCACAAGAGTACACACTGAAATACGATTTTGCGACATGCAAATCTCCAGTGTATCTGTCCCCTGTGGACATACCCTTAGCGCACGGCCTAACGTGGCGGTTCTGCTGTATATTTTGCAGTGTTTTATGATGCCAGCAAAGTGGATAGGGTTTTTAGAAATCTTATACATACTGCTAAAAGTATCTTCCTGCCAATTTAAAATTCAGCAGTTTATATGTGGGTTTCCACTGTGGATTTAATCCGTGCAATGCACGACACTGTGGATTTCACGCTTTTCTATCCATAACAATCTGCAGCAGAATTTCGTCTGCAGAAAATATGCCCCATGTGGACAATACCCTAAGGCCTCTTTCACACGGGCGAGATTTCCACGCGGGTGCAATGCGTGAGGTGAACGCATTGCACCCGCACTGAATCTGGACTCATTCCTTTCTATGGGGCTGTGCACATGAGCGGTGATTTTCACCCATCACTTGTGTGTTGCGTGAAAATCGCAGCATGCTCCATTTTGCGCGTTTTTCACGCAACGCAGGCCCCATAGAAGTGAATGCAAGTGCGGATGCGGTGCAATTTTCACGCATGGTTGCTAGGAGACGATCGGGATGGGGACCCGATCATTATTATTTTCCCTTATAACATGGTTATAAGGGAAAATAATAGCATTCTTAATACAGAATGCTTAGTAAAATAGGGATGGAGGGGTTAAAAAATAAATAAAAGTAATTTAACTCACCTCATCCACTTGTTCGGGCAGCCCGGCTTCTCTTCTGTCTTCTTCTTTGCTGTCCAGGAGGAAAAGGACCTGTGGTGATGTCACTGCGCTCATCACATGGTTCGTCACATGATCCATCACCATGGTGATGGATCATGTGACAAACCATGTGATGAGCGCAGTGACGTCATCACAGGTCTTTTTCCTCAAAGAAGAAGACAGAAGAGAAGCCGGGTTGCCCGAACAAGTGGATGAGGTGAGTTAAATTACTTTTATTTATTTTTTAACCCCTCCATCCCTATTTTACTAAGCGTTCTGTATTAAGAATGCTATCATTTTCCCTTAAAACCATGTTATAAGGGAAAATAATAAAATCTACACAACACCTAACCCAAACCCGAACTTCTGTGAAGAAGTTTGGGTTTGGGTACCAAACATGCTGATTTTTCTCACGCGAGTGCAAAACGCATTACAATGTTTCGCACTCGCGTGGAAAAATTGCGCATTTTCCCGAGACGCACTCGCATCTTATCCGGCCCAAATCCATGACGCCCGTGTGAAAGAGGCCTAAGGGTATATTCACACACAGAACACAATGTGCCAAAAGCAAGGTAAATGGAGGTGATTTTCAGTTGCAGAAATTTCAGCAACAAATCTGCCATGTATGAATTCACCCTTACACTACAGGTTTCCCTGTAGTTTACTGTTCATTCTATTTAGCTCAGTGATTTCATAGATGTCCTATGGGATATACAATTCATACAATACGTTCTGTGTTAAAAGCTTCTAAAATTCACTGCACAACATGGGCATGATTTTTGCAGATTATTTTACAAAACCACCTACAGGTTTTCACTTTCACCCCCACAGCACTAAGTACTAATCCATCCACCAATAATTCCTGTCCCAGGCTATAATATGAACCTGTTCAGGCATTTTCAGGTAGATACGGTAGGTTCCTCATCTTAGAATCAGTGTACGGACACCATAAAAAAATTCTGTCTTTGACATTCCAAATAGTAAAAAATGTAAAAATCTCACAGAAGAAAAAAGATGTGGTCCCATGCATATGACAGTGTCCGTTTTGCTGACCGTAACCCGCGGATCCGCAAAACATGGATACTGGCCGTGTGCATGCCAGATCGCGGTGCAGAGCCGTGGCAAACCACATCTTGCGTCTCATAATAGGTCAAGTTCTATGTTTGCACAGACCCGGGAGCACATGGAATCCCTTTATGTCATCACTGTTGGACATTAGGAGATACCAGCAGCAGTGCAGGAAGGTGGCGATATTTCATATAAATAACACTTATTTTGTTACGAAATCAGCTTCCTTCTCTGAGATTTTTAAATGTCCCAGACAACCCCTTTAATGACTGATCAGGATAACCAGTTTTATATTGCTCACAGTTTTGTAAATATTTATTATATATTTTCATGGGACGACACATTGATACAATGTAAAGTAGTCAGTGTGCAGCTTATATAACAGTGTAAGGCTACTTTCACACTTACGGCAGGACAGATCCGACAGGCTGTTCACCATGTCAGATCCGTCCTTCTGCTATTTTGCCGTGCCGCCGGACCGCCGCTCCGTCCCCATTGACTATAATGCCGTGCCGCCGGACTAAAAAGTCGGACATGCAGGACTTTTTAGTCCGGCGGCTTTCGCCGTGCTGCGCTGGAGCTCCGCCCCCGTCCCCATTATAGTCAATGGGGACGGAGCAGCGGTCCGGCGGCACGGCGAAATAGCGGAAGGACGGATCTGACATGGTGAACAGCCTGTCGGATCCGTCCTGCCGCAAGTGTGAAAGTAGCCTAAATTTGGTGTGCCCTCAACATAACTCAACACAGCTATTAATGTCTATACAGCTGGCAACAAAAGTGAGTACAGCCCTAATTGAAAATGGTCAATACAATACAGAAGTGATCAGGGATAGACTGGGAACTTAAAGGGGTTATCCAACCCCTATAATGCCCCCTATAATGCCTGGGTACCTGCTCCCCGTCACTAGCGTCGCTTCTGATGCCTGCACAGTCACCATATTTTTTCTGGGGGACGAGCCTCCCTAGTGTCACCCGCAATGCTCGTCCTGGTCATAGCCTGCTATTAACTCCCCCTTCCCCACCAGCTCCAGATGTTTTGATCCGCATGACGGGGAGATGCAGCAGTGGCCGTGCGGGCATCAGAAGCAATGCGGGTGCCGGAGAGCAAGGTAACTACAACCTGTGCCCAGGCATTAGAGGGGGCATTATACGGGTTGGATAACCCCTATAAAGTGGCCCTGGAAAAAAGTAAAAGTGGCCCCATGTTGTAGGGGGTTGCAAATTGACAGAAGGCAGGGTCAACATAGATAGGAGGGGCCAGCAATACCGGAGTGCAGCACAAAATACTGCCACCCCACCGCAGCATTCAACCCTATCACTGTCCTGAGGACAGCACTACAGTTGAATGCAGGCGGGCACTTTCTTCTGCTAGTCAGGTGCATGAGTACCAGATGCTCCTAGCATTAATTAATGCTCAGAGCATCAGATCAGTAGGTACCAGATCGGCGGTCGTGAAGAGGGCTTGGGCAGCCCCCTGAGCACCATCCCACTGAGAGATTTCCCTGTAGGGTCTATGGCCAGTCCACCCCTGGAACTGATTATTATAGTCCTGTTTATAAAGTCCTCTTCATAGCAGGTAGTCAACATTGATTGGAAATGTCTAATCCAATGCTTCCCAATCAAGGTTCTCCAGAACACAGCAACAAGAAGACCCATCACTTTTACAATAGGGAAGGCAGACTGATTTCCACCTGCTCAAAGATGCTGTCCAAAGCAGCAAAACATATCTAAGCCAAATGTGTGATATCAAGACCTTCTGGTCATCAGTGTTGAGCATTATATTTACTGATATGTGACCTGATTCTCTTTTCTCACAATGGCCCAAAATATCAGACCTTCTATGACTATGGTCAGCTTTATTTCCCAGACACCATGAAATAACGCTGTGCAAACATTGAATATATAAATTGAAAATGTTACTATTATATTCACTATATGAGTATGAGGAACTTAGCAAATATACAAATAATTTGTGTCTATCCACCACGGCAAGGAGACCCTGTTTTAGGTGGAAGCCTACTCTAAAAGGACTCTTCAGAAAGGAGACCTCTTTTAGGTGGAAGCCTACTCTATAATGACTCTTCAGAAAGGAGACCTCTTTTAGGTGGAAGCCTACTCTATAATGACTCTTCAGAAAGGAGACCCTGTTTTAGGTGGAAGCCTACTCTAAAAGGACTCTTCAGAAAGGAGACCTCTTTTAGGTGGAAGCCTACTCTATAATGACTCTTCAGAAAGGAGACCTCTTTTAGGTGGGAGCCTACTCTATAATGACTCTTCAGAAAGGAGACCTCTTTTAGGTGGGAGCCTACTCTATAATGACTCTTTGGAAAGGAGACCTCTTTTAGGTGGGAGCCTACTCTATAATGACTTCAGAAAGGAGACCTCTTTTAGGTGGAAGCCTACTCTATAATGACTCTTCAGAAAGGAGACCTCTTTTAGGTGGAAGCCTACTCTATAATGACTCTTCAGAAAGGAGACCTCTTTTAGGTGGAAGCCTACTCTATAATGACTCTTCAGAAAGGAGACCTCTTTTAGGTGGAAGCCTACTCTATAATGACTCTTCAGAAAGGAGACCTCTTTTAGGTGGGAGCCTACTCTATAATGACTCCTCTCTGTGCCAACAGGCCTCATTTGAATTCATGGAAATAGTCTTCAGTTATATACCACACCGATTAAAAAATAATTATTTTTCTCAGCCCTAAAGTAACACATTTGAAGAGTCTCTCGATATAGTTGGATAATTAGGTATTGAGTTTACACTGTTTCCATCAGGACCAAACTGTGGTGCTCCATACTCCCTGGATATGCATCTCCACTATAGTAAAAGCATAAAGGAGTGTAAGGCTAGGTCTACATGACGACATGTGTTGCGCGACAATAAGTCGCGCGACAGATAGGGCACAACTACACTGCAAAATTTGTCGCGTGACATGACAGTCGCAGAAAAATCCATCTCGAATGGATTTTTTGCGACTGTCGCTTCGCAGCATGTCGCATGTTGCAGTGCGACACTATAGACTATCATTATAAAAATTGTCGCACGACATTGATGCGACAAAATGTCGCCGTGTAGACCTAGCCTAAGAGTTCAAGATTGGAGAACCAACACAGGTCATGGGTGGACTGGGAGGGACTCAGATATTGCTCCTGACTCATGGCATGGCAGCCATTTATACTCTTCAGATTTATGGACCTGTGGACTTTAAGGGTACTTTCACACTTGCAGCAGAGGAACTGCATGCCGGATCAGTCAAAACGTATGCCAACTGATGGCATTTGTAAGACTGATCAGGATCCTGATCCGTCTTACAAATGCATTGAAATGCCGAATCCGTCTTTCCGGTGTCATCTGGAAAAACGGATCCGGCAATTTTTTTTTTCACATTTTTTTTGGTCCGGAATCTAGCATTGCTGTATTTTGAATGCCAGATCCGGCACTAATACATTCCTATGTAAAAAAAAAATGCCTGATCCGGCATTCTGGCAAGTGTTCCGAATTTTTGGCTGGAGATAAAACCGTAGCATGCTGCGATATTATCTCTGTACTGAACAGTCAAAAAGACTGAACTGAAGACATCCTGAACAGATTGCTCCCCATTCAGAATGCATTAGGATAAAACTGATCAGTTCTTTTCCGGTATAGAGCCCCTAGGACGGAACTCTATGCTGGAAAAGAAAAACGCTAGTGTGAAAGTACCCTAAAAGTTCCATTTAATTGATCAATACAAGGCTGATATAAGACGGTGTTCAAGGCTCCTGGACTGCTGACTTATCGCCTCTAAAGTAGATGGGTCTACTCTGTGCACATGTAATACACTTTTATCGTAGGTTTTATCTTTACTGACTGCAAAACACACATTCGGCACCGTTCCTAAAACTTTCTAAAGAAGTGTGTGACACTAAATGGCCCCCTCCCATGACAAATCTGCTTGCTTTCTTACAGAAGACCTCACTGTGTCATGTAGATATCTGCAGTTACTGATCTAATCAAACATTTCACTTGGTGCAGTTTGTTATTTCTTAACTGTATTTTCCATCAGGTCAGCAGATTTCGAAGTACAAGAAAGAAAAAAAAATCCGCAGATCAAACATGTTCTCCACCCGAGGCGCAGACAAGCCCGGTTCTCAGCAGCTCAGTCTGTGGGCACAGGCAGATACCCTGTAACCATTTCCTTTCTGGAGCAAACCGACCTAGAAAGACTGATATCAGCACAATGACACCTGCAAGATGTTTCACTTTAATCTCACAGTCCTGATCTTTAATCATTTATGATGGAATTTATTATCACAGAACCGGAAATAACATCTTAAAGCAGACCTATCACCTCTGATGACATGTTCCTTTTCAGAACTACCTACCTACATTCCTCATAAACAGATATTTCTGCAGCATGTTTCTTCTAACTGGATGTTCCTCTATTATTCCCACTACAGTGCATGAGCTGGTAGTTACCGGTCGAGGGCAGCATTGATGGGACAGTGTCGGACTGTGCACTGACACACTAACACCAGGTTGCCAGTTCATTCACACATTTTCTAGTAGGAATAACAGAGGAACGATACAAGATACAGTTATAAGACAATGTTATTTAGTGTGGGATGCGATAATTTACTAAAACAGACACGTCATGAGTGGTGACTGGTCCTTTTGAAGTACATCCACTGGGTGTGTATATGACGCCCAATACAGTACAGGGTAATGTAGGATTTTCCATCATATAGGATCTATTATTATATACACATGGTTGGTTCATTACGTCGTACTGTTTACTGTGCTGGAAGCAAAACGCCATTGATTATTACCTTATGTTCATCAGATCTCTACGGTAGGGATCAGACTGAAAGTTGAAGCCATATTGTACTAAGGATGAAGCAACAGTGCGGCCCCATCACACACCCACTGTGGGCACCCAGCCATGTGTTACACTGTCAACTTCCTCTGCTGCTTGCCTCAAAGAAACAGACACAACGCGATGCTCTATGTCAGATCTAGGGCTGCTGCTGCCGTCTGGACTTCAGCCCACTCCCTGAAATGTTAAGAGGAACCATACTCTGCCCAGTATAATGCCCCCACTGGTATATATGCCCAGTAATCTGCTCACTGGGATGTAGTGAACATAGAGAACATAACACAAGGTCTAAGACAGTGTACTATGCGCTCTGCCAGGCCAGTGCTTTGCTCTTCTGGTAGCTAGGGTCCACTACCAGAGGATCCTCCAGACGGCCCAGGTTCTGATAATGGGCCCAATGATCCAGGAGAAAGAAGGAAAAAAAAAACATTTAGAGCCAATCACTTGCCACTAGGGTCTATTTCTTGGATTCAAAACCTATTAGACTTTATTGATGATATGGAAGTTGGGCCCTAAGAATAATTTTCTGTGGTGGAGCCAAGGAACCCAAGACCAGCCTGGGGTCCACACTCTACTGTTGGCTATGCCCACCTCTTTTCTCCCTCTCTACACTATGTTCATTGTTCTGCCCCTTATACCAGTGATGCCCAGTATTCTCCTTTACCAGCTTCATGCCACTGCCAGGACCCATGCTTTCCTCCATTTCTAAACTACCTTGCACTCGGCCTCTTTTGTCTGCTCTGCCCTTACTTTCTGTTGGGTCCACCCTCTCTCTTTTAGGGGTAGAGACCACAGGGGTCCTCTGTAGTGGCGTACATAGAGAAGTGAGGGCCCCATAGCCCACACCTTTCAATTACCCTTTGGTCATTTTTTCCACTGCCTCATTTGCGAAAAGTTTTTCCTTTTAGGGGTAGAGTCCTGACCAAGTTTTCACCCCCAGTAGAAGAAGGGATGATCCCAACTGGGCCCCCACTTGCCCTGTGCCCCAAAGCAGTCGCATGGTCTGCCACTATGGTAGTTACGCCCCTGGTCCTACGTTTACCAACCTCAGCAGTCATTTGATGTAAAGGTGGCATGCTATTAGATGGAGGACCAGAAGGGGATTCTTTGGTGGCCCAGAGTAGTATGTATGAAGATGCCACACTATGTCCTGAAGATGCCAACTGATACTGGCTAACTAAGTCATTTAAGTCTATATTCAGCTCACTCTAAGGCCCCCTACACACGACCGTATCCATTTTACGGTCCAGAAACCGCAGATACGCAAAACACTGATACCAGCTGTGTGCGTTCCGCATTTCCCCGTTCTGCATGTGCCTCCCCATGTTAAAAATGCCTATATTTGTCCAGACAGCGGACAAGAATAGGACATGTTCTATCTTTTTTGTAGGATGGCGGAACACCCATATGGATGCAGAAAGCACATGCTGTGCTTTCTCCATAATAAATGGGTCCGCGTCCAATCTACCAAAAAATGCAGATCACATGCCGACTAAAAATACAGCCCTCTGCATGTGGCCTCATACACAGTATAGACGGGTTTGTAATCTGCAGTGTGGTCATTGTATGGAGGTGGATGGGGTCAAGCATGGTGAGATGGGAGCTGAGTGTCCATACATAGGACCTGCTGCTGCTATATACAGGGAAGGACCAGGGCTGAGGTCAGAACTTCATGTCCAGTACTCCCAGTATAGGTGGGGGACACATCTGTGTGTGTGCTGGAGAGAACGAATACTGGAATAAAGGGGGCCCCTTCCTGTCTGTGGCCGGTAATAGGGGCGCTGGTGAGGTGGCAGCACCAGGGTGCCCGATGCCCAGCTGTGGCCTCTCTTACCTTGATGGTCCCGTCCATGGGAAGCAGATTGCAGAAGAGGCCAGTGATGTCCCGCTCATTGACCCGGCTACACGGCGCCCCAGCCCCGCTGTGTCCTCTGCCCGTCTGGCTGTGCCTCCCCTGACACTCTTCACCGGATGAAAGCTTTTTTGGTCATTTTGGGAAGTGAAGTCACTGCCTGCGCATCTACATCATATACAGACAGGATATATGCGCCCGGAGATAAGGCCACTCACATCAGCAGCATTGTCCCCGCTGCTCCTTCCTGAGGACCCCCCACCCCACCCCCAACTCTACAACTACAGGGAAGAAACTTGTGTGTGATCCCTCCAGCACCCTGTGTGTGATCCCTCCAGCACCCTGCACCCTGTGTGTGATCCCTCCAGCACCCTGTGTGTGATCCCTCCAGCACCCTGTGTGTGATCCCTCCAGCACCCTGTGTGTGATCCCTCCAGCACCCTGTGTGTGATCCCTCCAGCACCCTGTGTGTGATCCCTCCAGCACCCTGTGTGTGATACCTCCAGCACCCTGTGTGTGATACCTCCAGCACCCTGCACCCTGTGTGTGATCCCTCCAGCACCCTGCACCCTGTGTGTGATCCCTCCAACACCCTGTGTGTGATCCCTCCAGCACCCTGCACCCTGTGTGTGATCCCTCCAGCACCCTGTGTGTGATACCTCCAGCACCCTGCACCCTGTGTGTGATCCCTCCAGCACCCTGCACCCTGTGTGTGATCCCTCCAGCACCCTGTGTGTGATCCCTCCAGCACCCTGTGTGTGATCCCTCCAGCACCCTGTGTGTGATCCCTCCAGCACCCTGTGTGTGTCTCCCTGCTCTCTACATGCAGTGGGGGACACACTGGGCAGGACACCTTGTGGCCATCGGTCTGTCACTACTTCTCACCGACCTTTCTGTGCTCCACCAGTTTCTTCAGATGCATTATATCTGTGCGGCCACAGTCCAGTGTAATCCACAATGTTAGATCCAACAGGGGTGAGATGAGGGTCCTCCAGGATCAGGGAACAAGATGAGTATCTTCCAAGATCACAGTACAATGTGATAGTCTTCCAGGATCTGGGAACTAGGTGAAGATCCTCTACAATCAAAGGACTAGGTGAGGGTCTTCCAGGATCAGGGATCAAGGTGAGAGTCCTCTAGAATCAGGAGACAAGGTGAGGGTCTTCCAGCATTAGAGAACAAGGTGAGGGTCCTCTAGAATCAGGAGACTAGGTGAGGGTCTTCCAGGATCAGGGATCAAGGTGAGAGTCCTCTAGAATCAGGAGACAAGGTGAGGGTCTTCCAGGATTAGAGAACAAGGTGAGGGTCCTCTAGAATCAGGAGACTAGGTGATGGTCTTCCAGGATCAGGGGACTAGGAGAGGGATCTCCAGGATCAGAGGACAAGTTGAAGGCTCTCTAGGATCAGGGAAGTAGGTGAGGGTTCTGCAGGACCAGAGGATTAGGTAAAGGTTCTCTAGGATCAGGGAAGTAGGTGAGGGTCTTCCAGGATCAGGTATAGGGTGACAGGTTAAGCGTCCTCCGGGATCAGGGCATCAAGTGCCCATTTGTCAGGGGGTCTGGGTCCCTCTCACGTTGCTTCTTTCTTGTCTGCCTGAAATTAACCTCATCAATTCTAGTGCAATTTCCAGCGCAGCTGCGGGGCAAGGGGTGCGGGGGCTCTGGTCGCTGTAGGTAAGGGAGGGAGGGTCTGTCTCCATCCATGTAGACTGGAGGAGGAGGGAGATGGAAAGGGGACTCACAGCCCCCTCCTTCTGTCTGCTCCACAATCCAGGGGTCTGCATCCAGGTCCCCAGAGTCCACCACATCTGGATGCTGCTTGCGGGGTCATTTCTCCCCTTGCCTGGGGCCACTAGAGCATCTACTCCTTCGAATCAAAGCCAATTAACCCTTCAGCAGCTTGGGAAAGTTTTTAAGAAATCAGAAAATGCACCGCTCCGAATTCCTACAAGTGTCAGTGTGCGCTCACAGAGCAGCGGAGCTCGTTGCAGTGTGTCAGTTCACTGCAGCCATACTCTGTGATGGAAGGCCGCTCTAGATGGTATGGATTAGGTTAGAAATTACTGTAAGTCCCACCCTACAGAATATACAGACACATATAGGGATTCGTACACACAGAGCTTCTTATATTAGAGTGTCCCGCATATACAAGCAATCTTCCCCTCCCTTCCCGGGCTCCGATCTCTGGTCCTCACCCCATAGACTGATAAATGAGGAGAGATGACCCTGTTATCACTCAGTAGCAGCCCCCCACCCCATATTTGTCCCTTACACAGGGGGGCTCCTATTGCCCCTTGTAAGTGGCTCACAGTGAGGGGGGCGCCTATTGCCCCCTGTAAGGGGCTCACAGTGAGGGCGCCGCCTATTGCCCCTTATAAGGGGCTCACAGTGAGGGCGCCGCCTATTGCCCCTTGTAAGGGGCTCACAGTGAGGGGGCCGCCTATTGCCCCCTGTAAGGGGCTCACAGTGAGGGGGCCGGCTATTGCCCCCTGTAAGGGGCTCACAGTGAGGGGGCCGCCTATTGCCCCCTGTAAGGGGCTCACAGTGAGGGGGCCGCCTATTGCCCCCTGTAAGGGGCTCACAGTGAGGGGGCCGCCTATTGCCCCCTTGTAAGGGGCTCACAGCGAGGGGGCCGCCTATTGCCCCTTGTAAGGGGCTCACAGTGAGGGGGCCGCCTATTGCCCCCTTGTAAGGGGCTCACAGTGAGGGGGCCGCCTATTGCCCCTTGTAAGGGGCTCACAGTGAGGGGGCCGCCTATTGCCCCCTGTAAGGGGCTCACAGTGAGGGGGCCGCCTATTGCCCCCTGTAAGGGGCTCACAGTGAGGGGGCCGCCTATTGCCCCTTGTAAGGGGCGCACTATGGACAGCCCCGGCTTCATGTGGAGATATTTGGCCGCTGGCTCGGGGCCATAATTAAACTGCGATTTATTTTTATTGAAAATAGTGAAATGTCCCTGGAGCTTGTAAATGGCGCGGCTCACGGGTCACTGATGCGCCTGAATGGATGCTGTGAAGTCCTTGCTGCGGGTCTGCTTCCAATTTACCCTAGAATTCCTGCCCCTCCACCAGACCGGGGGCGATCCAGGGAGGATTAACCCTTCAGTAACCCTGGGAATGAATCCGGCATCCCTTTCTTCTGACTCTTGGCCACATCTTTCCTCCTTCTTCACCTATTCCAGTCCTGCAGATCTCGGGATGGAAGTCCCTGTCTGATAAGAGAAATATGGAGGAGCCCCCATTACACAGAACCCCATGTCACCCTCAGGTTTCAGGATAAGGAGACAATCAATGTGCATTAGACATAGTGAATATTGATAAGTGTGACCTGTACACGGTGGGGCCACTGCCCTAAGGAGCAACAGGGTCAGGTTATTAGATGCAGTTTTTGAAGCCAAATTCTGGAGGAAAAGGTTTGTCAGGAGGGTTCCTGTTCTTCACACCCCACAGCAGGGATGGACTGGCCATAGACCCTACACTGGGAGCACCAGGTACTTACTGCATGTACCTGGCTGCAGCAGATGTCCTCCTGAGTTCAGAAGAGTCTTAGGCTACTTTCACACTGGCGTTTCAGGGTCCGCCTGTGAGATCCGTTTTTCCGTTTTTTGTTTCAGTAGTGTTTCCCGTTCAGTTTTGCCGTATGGCCTATACAGTACACAGTAATTACATAGAAAAAATTGGGCTGGGCATAACATTTTCAATAGATGGTTCCGCAAAAAACGGAACGGATACGGAAGACATACGGAGTACATTCCGTATGTGTTCCGTTTTTTTTTACGGACCCACTGACTTGAATGGTTCCATATATACGGACCGTATATGATACGCAAAAAAACGTTCGTGTGAACGAGGCCTGCACAACAGACTCTGACCTGGAACAGGACTTAGATATTTTTATTCTGTGGCCACTTGAGGAGCACACTACTGGGGGGCTATTGGGGTCATTACTGGGGAAGTCCAGGCAGCCTGCCGAAGGTAGGGCAGGCTCAGTGCTGTCATCTCCTAAGCTTCCTCCCTCCATATCTTAGGGCTCATGCACACGACCGTATGTATTTTGCGGTCCACAAAAAAACGGATCCGCAAAAAATACGTTTGACGTCCGTGTGCATTCCGTATTTTGTGGAAGGGAACAGCCGGCCCCTAATAGAACAGTACTATCCTTGTCCGTAATGCGGACAATAATAGGACATGTTCTATTTTTTTGCGGAACGGAAATACGGACATACGTAAACGGAATGCACACGGAGTAACTTCCGTTTTTTTTTTGCGAACCCATTGAAATGAATAGTTCTGCATACGGTCCGCAAAAAAAAACAGAACAGACACAGAAAGAAAATACTTTGGTGTGCATGAGCCCTTAATTTGGGAGAATTGGAGGAGGACAGAAGGTGGCAGCTAGTGATGGCCATTACAAAGGCCCAGCTTCTGGGGCAGTATATTGTGCTGCACGGTGGTAGTTGTTCTGCTGGGGCAGCATTTTGTGCTACACTGTGGTACTTGTTCTGCTGGGGCAGCATTTTGTGCTGCACTGTGTCATTTGGTTCTGCTGGGATGATATTTTGTGCTGCGCTGTGGTATTGCTGACCCTGCCCACTTATGTTGTCCCCATCTACTTGTGTTGTCCCACCTTCTGTCAGTTTGGACTCAGGGAACAACTTTTAGTTTTTTTTCCAGGGCCCCTTTCAGTTCCCAGTCCACCCCTGCCCCACAGAGTGCCTGCACCCACACTTACCTGATCCCTACCACTGAGTTCCTGGCTCTATTGCTGCCCTGCCAGCTCTGCTGGTCTCCGCAACAACATCCGGTTTGACGTCAGGTCTTGTGACCACTGCAGCCAATGACTGGCCGCAGCAGTGATGTGTCACCCATGTGTCACTAGGTCAGGACTAGTGTTGAGCGCGAATATTTGAATTGCGAATTTTAATCGCGAATATCGCCACTTCGAGAATTTGCGAATATTTAGAATATAGTGCTATATATTCGTATTCGCGAATAGTGTTGAATATTCTAATCGCGAATTTATTGTGAATATATTACATTGCCGATTTCCGCAATCAAGTAAACAATAACTGGAAATCACGAATTCTCGAATTTGCAAATTTATGGCGAATATTGCGAATCCGAATATTGCCTATGCCGCTCATCACTAGTCAGGACATGTCACCTCTCTGGCCAGTCATTGGCTACTATGGTCATGTGACCCAGCGTCAAACCTGAAACCTGCTGAGCCAGAGTTGCAATAACGTAACCAAAACCCAGCGGCGAGGATCAGGTAAGTATGATTACCACTAGTGATGAGCTAAGCGAGCTTCGAATGTTACATCCGAGGTCGCTTCGTTCAGAACTTCAGATTAATACTGAACTGAGATCCATCTCCGTACAGTATTAGGCCTCCTGCACACGAACGTGGGCTTCCCGTTGCCGTATTGCGGACCGCATTTGCGGATCCGCAATACACGGGTGCCGTTCCTACGGAGTGCTTCTGTGGGGTTTCGTCCCGTATTTCCGTTCCGCAAAAAGATAGAACATGTCCTATCTTTTTGCGGAACGGCCGGATCACGGACCCATTCAAGTGAATGGGTCCGCGATCCGCTGCGGCTGCCCCACGGACTGTGTTCGTGCATTGCGGCCTGCATTTTGCGGGCCACAGCACGACCACGGGGTGCACATATTCGTGTGCAGGGGGCCTTAGAATGTATGGGCTCAGATGAGCGGAAGTTAGTTATTCGTTGATTTGAGTTGATTTTTAAAGTGGAAAACCACTTTAAGACTTGAAACCGAACTCAGGGTCGGTTCCAAGGTACCGGTCGGAACCGAAGCCGGTTCGGTTTTACGTTTTAAAGTGGTTTTCCACTTCGAATCTCTGTACAGTATTAATCCGAAGTTATGAACGAAGCTCGCTTCGCTCATCGACAATTACCACCACGGGTCCAGCCACGCTATGGGGTCTGTAGAAAAGGTCCACAAAGATGAACAACTCCTTTAGGCCTCTTGCACACGAACGTGTGCTGCCTGTGCCCGTGCTACGGACTGCAAATTGTGGTCCGCAATGCACGGGCACCAACTGTGGGCCAGCCGTTCCGTGGTTCCGTTCCGCACCGCATATCCAGATTTGCGGACCCATTCAAGTGAATTGGTCCGCATCCGTGATGCGGAATGCACACGGCTGGTGTCCCGTGTATTGCGGACCCGCAATACGGCCACGGGGGACACCAGTCGTGTGCAAGAGGCCTTAGGCCTCCTGCACACGACCGGTTTTTGTTTTTTTTCGTTTACGGGCCGTTTTTTGCGTTCCGTATATGGTCCGTATACGGAACCATTCATTTCAATGGTTCCGCAAAAAAGACTCTGTATGCATTCCGTTTCTGTATTTCCGTTTTTCCGTTGAAAGATAGAACATGTCCTATTATTGCCCGTAAATCACGTTCCGTGGCTCCATTCAAGTCAATGGGTCCGCAAAAAAAAACGGAACACATACAGAAATACATCCGTATGTCTTCCGTATCCGTTCCGTTTTTTCGGAACCATCTATTGAAAATGTTACGCCCAGCCAAATTTTTTCTATGTAATTACTGTGTACTGTATATGCCATACGGAAAAACGGAACAGAAACGGAAACACAGCGGAAACAAAAAACGGAACAACGGATCCGTGAAAAACGGACCGCAAAACACTGAAAAAGCCATACGGTCGTGTGCAGGAGGCCTTAAACAGATACTACTACTCATTTTCTTTAATCCACTCCTGGTTTTGGCTTCAAAGCTACTTCAAAACCCTGAACATGTGGCCGCACCCTAAAAGTTGCTTTACTGGCTATATTAAATGTAGATCATTTTCTTGACGGTCTTTATAACCCTCATCACCATGTTTCATCGCGTACTGGTAGAAATTTACTGCCAGTATCAATATTGTTGTTTGCGGTGGATACATTGTATCTGCCTGGATGGATGCAGCTCACCTTCCCTCTCGGACTCCTGTCGTTTGGAGGGTGATGTGTTGCTGGTACAGACCCCTTCTGTGTGTAGGGCCGGCTACGCGCTGTGTAATAACCTATATATGAATGCTTCTCTTTGTGCACTGGCACAGGGGCTTAGATTGTCTGAAAATAAGAAAACAAGGAGCTGTTCACATGGAGAACACTTCACCTGCACCCCTGTATCTGGAGTAGCCTGGGGCGCCTTCACATGCCGCAGATTTGTTTGCAGAAATGTCTGAAAATCCGTTATTTTCCTCTGAATGGAATTGTTTTAAGTGGGAAACACATGGGGGGCGTTTTTTAAAAGACTTGCGACTATTTTAGTCGTAAGTCCCTTTTTTAACCGGCCATGCGACTAAATATTGTCACACGGCCAGTTAAAAAAGGGTCTCACAACTATTTTTTTTTCAAGCTGGGTTCGGCAGCAGGGACGTACTGGGCGCCATGCCAGGACCTGAGCCAAATTTACTAACATTTATGCCTGGAAACGCCAGATTGCCTCATGCACACGACCGCATGTATTTTGCGGTCCGCACAAAACGGATCCGCAAAAAATACGGGTGATTCCATATTTTGCGGAATGGAACAGCTGGCCCCTAATAGAACAGTCCTATCCTTGTCCGTAATGCGGACAATAATAGGACATGTTCTATTTTTTTGCGGAATGGAAATACAGACATATGGAAAGGGAATGCACACGGAGTAACTTCCATTTTTTTTGCGGACCCATAGAAATGAATGGTTCCGCATACGGTCCGCAGAAAAACGGAATGGACATGGAAAAAAAATACGTTCGTGTGCATAAGCCTTTATAGAGCGAATCAGGTATCATGGGTCTTGGGATTAATAAAAAAAAAAAAAGCTAAGAAAATGAATTAAGATCTCATCATAAAAGAAGCGCTTTCTCCGCCAGCGCAGGGGGGAAACAAAGACCGGCGTCAAAAGTCGAATTACTAAAGTAGAGGCCTTACATGTAACAATTTGGCAAATGCTCTTTTTTTATCTTTAGGTGGCTAATTTGCACCAATGACTTAGGGCTCGTTCACACGAACGTTTTTTGCGTTCCGTATACGGTCCGTATACGGAACCATTCATTTCAATGGTTCCCCAAAAAAACTAAATGTACTTTGTATGCATTCCGTTTCCGTATTTCTGTTTTTCCGTTCCGTTGAAAGATAGAACATGTCCTATTATTGCCCGCAAATCACGTTCCGTGGCTCCATTCAAGTCAATGGGTCCGCAAAAAAAATGGAACACATACGGAATGTACTCTGTATGTCTTCCGTATCCGTTCTGTTTTTGTGGAACCATCTATTAAAAATGTTATGCGCAGCCCAATTTTTTCTATGTAATTACTGTATACTGTATATGCCATATGGAAAAACGGATCTGGGAAAAACGGCCCGAAAAACACTGAAAAAGTGCTGCCTGTTGCCGTATTGCGGACCGCATTTGCGGATCCGCAATACACGGCCACCGTTCCGTGTGCATTCTGCATCCACGGACCCATTCTATTCACGGTGCGGAACAGAAGCACGGAACGGAACACTACGGTAGCACTATGGAGTGCTTCCTGGGGTTCCGTTCTGTGCCTCCGCATCGCAAAAAGATAGAACTTGCTCTATCTTTTTGCGGAACGGAGGGATCGTGAACCCATTCAAGTGAATGGGTCCACGATCCCCATGAGGTTGGGCCACGGTCGGTGCCTGTGCATTGCGGACCGCGGTCGTGTGAACGAGCCCTTACTTACTATAAATGCATAGAATTCTTCATCTATCAATGTGAAGATGTAGATTACAGTATATCACTAGCATAGAGCAAAGATTGAACTATAAAACTTTTCACTGTGATATGTATAAGGCCTCATGCACACGACCGTGTTGTTTTTTGCGGTCCGCAAACCGCGGATCCGCAAAAAACAGAAGCCGCCCGTGTTGCCTTGTCGGGCACCGGCAATATAAATGCCTATTCTTGTCCACAAAGCGTGGACATGTTATATTTTTTTAGCGGGGCCCCGGAATGGAGCCACGGATGCGGACAGCACACGAAGTGCTGTCTGCATCTTTTGCGGCCCCATTGAAGTGAATGGGTCCGCATCCGAGCCACCAAAACGGCGGCTCGGATGCGGACCCAAACAACGGTCGTGTTCATGAGGCCTAAGGTTCACACTATACACAACACAGAAATATGTGAACTATAGTAAGGGCTCATGTACACGAATGTATTTTCTTTCCGCTTCCGTTCCTTTTTTTTGTGGACCGTATGCGGAACCATTCACTTCAATGGGGCTCTAGAAAATACAGAAGTTACTCCTTGTGCATTTCGTTTCCGTTTGTCCGCAAAAAAGTAGCGCATGTCCTATTATTGTCCGCAAATCACGGTCTGAGGCCCCATTCAAGTCAATGTGTCCGCAAAGATTAACCTTTTATGCGAAGATCACATTTTTTATGTAATAAATGCTGTCAGGGGAGATTACAATTCTTTCTTAGGTGGAGTTTAGGGTGTGAATATTGGGATAAAAGAAGATGATTATGGAAGAAAGAAGCCGCTGATTGGGGAGGGGTTGCCAGCCTCATATCATGTCCAGCTGAGACGGTAGATAACACGGATAACGTGTAGAGCGAAGGGACAGAGGATGCGACTGTGTGAACACAACCAAAAGGGTTCTCCAGTAGTATGTAAATAAACTGTACATTTTTTATACTGCAACCTTCTAATCCTTCTAAGGCCTCTTTCAGAAGGGCGTTGCGGGAAATGGTGCGGGTGCGTTGTGGGAACATGCGCAATTTTTCCGCGCGAGTGCAAAACATTGTAATGCGTTTTGCACGCGTGTGAGAAAAATCGGCATGCTTGGTACCCAAACCCGAACTTCTTCACAGAAGTTCGGGCTTGGGATCGGTGTTCTGTAGATTGTATTATTTTCCCTTATAACATGGTTGTAAGGGAAAATAATAGCATTCTGAATACAGAATGCATAGTACAATAGCGCTGGAGGGGTTAAAAAAATAAAATAAAATAATTTAACTCACCTTAATCCACTTGCTCGCGCAGCCCGGCTTCTCTTCTTTGCTGTGTACAGGAAAAGGACCTTTGGTGACGTCACTCCGGTCATCACATGGTCCATCACATGGTCCATCACCATGGTCCATCACGGATCATGTGATGACCGGAGTGACGTCACCACAGGTCCTGTTCTTCCACACAGCTAAGATGAAGACAGAAGAGAAGCCGGGCTGCGCGAGCAAGTGGACTAAGGTGAGTTAAATAATTTTATTTATTTTTTTAACCCCTCCAGCACTATTGTACTATGCATTCTGTATTCAGAATGCTATTATTTTCCCTTATAACCATGTTATAAGGGAAAATAATAATGATCGGGTCCCCATCCCGATCGTCACCTAGCAACCGTGCGTGAAAATCGCACCGCATCAGCACTTGCTTGCGGATGCTTGCAATTTTCATGCAGCCCCATTCACTTCTATGGGGCCTGCGTTGCGTGAAAAACGCACAAAATAGAGCTTGCTGCAATTTTCACGCAACGCACAAGTGATGCATGAAAATGCGTGAACAGCCCCATAGAAATGAATGGGTCCGGATTCAATGCGGGTGCAATGCGTTCAACTCACGCATTGCACCCGCGCGGAAAACTCGCCCGTGTGAAAGGGGCCTAAGGCTACTTTCACATGAGCGTTTCTTTTTTCCGGTACTGAGATCTGTCATAGGGTCTCATTACCGGAGGAAACGCTTTTGTTTTGTCCCCATTGATTGTCCAATGGGGACAAAACTGAATGGAACGGAGTGCACCAGAATGCATTCCGTTACTGTTGGTTGCGTTCCAATGCCGGACAGAGACCCCAATGTAAGTCAATGGTACTGGATCCGTTTTCTTGGACACAAAAGAAAACGGATCTGGCACCCATTGACTCACAATGGTTCCGTCATGGTAAGGCTTAGAGATAATACAACCAGATCCGTTCACAACGGATTTTGCCGGTTGTGTTATCCAGACGGAAGCATTTTTGCTGAACCCTGCCAGATCCAGCAAAAACGTGAAAGTAGCCTAATAACGGTTGTGTTTTAGTTCCTCACTATTTTCAAGATCTCTGCTTGCTGTCTTGAAACTGGGAACCCATGATCAGAAAAGGACTCACTCTGTAACAAGTACTCCAGGTCCAGCGCTTCCAGTCCCTGCTGGACAGGAAGTGTGATGAGCCGCCTACATACACATCACCGCTGCCTGCCAGTCAATGGCCTCAGATGTGACTTGGGCCGACACAGCAGTGGTCACCGCTGAGACCACTGATCGGCTAGCAGTGGTGACATCCTGTCACACATTGTCAGTGCTGGACCTGGTTTTTTACCACTTCCTGCCCACTGATTAGGAGTTCTCAGTGTTGAAGGCTGAGTTCATATCACCGCTTAGCTTTTCGTGTGCATGAGCCCTCATGCATAGGGTTGCACAGGGTCCGTTTTTTTACAGGATCCTGTAAAAAAAAAAACTATACTGTTGCATCAGTTTTCATCCGTTGAGATTCGTCTGAGATCCGTTTTTTTTTAGACGGAAAAAAAGTACTGCATGCAGTTTCTCTCTCTCTCTTCTTCTGACGTTTCATAAGAACGGAAAGCTAAACTGTGATGTGAACTGAGCCTAAGAAGAGATAGAACTGCCTGATGTCTGCTAGATAAAGAGCAGGCATAGCGGCCCAGATTTAATAATGTATCTGCGCCAAGAATCTGTCTAAAAAGTGGCACAACTTGGGGATCTATACTTTTTTTCCCAACTTGCTTGAAAAAGGAGTGGGGCTCAACTGGAGGGGGAAGAGCTTCATGGGAAAGAGGACAGACCTAAGATGCGCCATTTTGCACCACAATTCTGTCTCCATGTAAGCGAACCGATGGTTGATATAGAGTCAGAGAGAAGTGTCCTGTCCAGCCTGAGCCCCTGTGATAAATCTGCTGCAGGTCTAGACAGACGGTCTAAGCTTACACCAACTATAGGATTAGTAAATCTGCCCCGCTGTGGAGTAGATACGTTCAGGAACAATAGCTTGCTATGGCAGTTTAAGAAAATGTTCTGTACCTTTACTATAGATTTTGGGGGTCATTTATGCCTATATGCCAGAAATAGTGTTGAGCGAACTTGTGTTTTAAGTTCGGCGTCTAAAGCTCAGGTTCGGGTTATCGAAGAATCGCGTTATGGATTCTAAATTCCGTTATGGTCCGTGGTAGCAGAATCCATAACGCGATTCTTCGATAACCCGAACTTTAGACGCCGAACTTAAAACACAAGTTCGCTCAACACTAGCCAGAAAGCTGGCATCAAAAAGTCACAAAGTTTGGTGCACGCCATGCTGAAAAATGTAAAATATTTTTCATGGGACAACGTCTTTAATAAGTGTCCCACTTTGTGTTTCAAATGCTCGCCATTTTCAAAATCTCTGCTGACTGTGAATGAATAAGGACATTATTGGTAATATCCAGGGACAGGAAACCTGTATAGGCCTAATAAATACTTTTCACATCTAAAGCTTTGTTACAATGGTACCCAGTGCAGGCCATACTTTGTGAGCTAAAAACATGCAACAGAAACCTCTCCCCTCTTAGATCTGGAGAGGGCTTTAGCTTCCAGACATAAAAAAGAATGTTTTTATTCACTGACTGAAGTGGATATTTTGAAAATAATGTGGAAGTGAAACAGGAGGGAGGAATTTACAAGCCCTGTGTACACCAGTTGTTAGGCATTAAAAATGGAAAAAATATTTTGAAACATAATCACTACTTTTTACTTTTCACAACAAATGATTTTTTTAATCATATTTATGCCAGAGTAAATTATGGGACAAATCTATGCTCATAGCTGGCATCGATTTTAGTTTCACGGGAAGCTTGTGCCTCTTAATAAATTTGGCACCTCTTACCCCAGCACCCTTCTGATTAAGGGTCCATTCACACGTCCATATGTGTTTTGCGGATCCGCAAAACACGGACACCGGCAATGCATTTTGTGGACCGCACATCGCCGGCACTCTCATAGAAAATTGCGGACAAGAATAGGACATGTTCTATTTTTTCGCGGAACGGAAGTGCAGATCCGGAAGTGCGGATCCGCAAATGCGGATGCGGACAGCACATTCCGGCCTCATTGATAATGAATGGGTCCGCACCTGTTCCACATTTTGCGGACGTGTGAATGGACCCTTAAAGGCCTTTTGCACACAACCGTATGGCTTTTTCAGTATTTTGCGGTCAGCAAAAAATACGGATGTCGTCGTCCGTGTGCATGTTGGCCCCTAATAGAACAGTACTATCTTTGTCCGTTATGCGGACAATAATAGGACATGTTCTATCTTTGAACAGAACGGAAAAACGGAAATACGGAAACGGAAGGCATACGGAGTACCTTCCGTTTTTTGTTTTTTTGCAGATCCATTGAAATGAATGGCTCCGTATACGGAACGCAAAAAAAGGAATGGAAACGGAAGAAAAAAACGTTTGTGTGCAAGAGGCCTAAGGCTAGTTTCACACTAGTGTTTACAGATCCAGTAAGCTGTTCCGTTCGAGAACAGTCTGTCGGATACGTCACTGCCGATGTGCCGTCTTGCGCTATTAACTATAATGGGGTTCAGAGGAGATCAGACCAAAATGCAGCAAATATGCCAAGAATCGGCCAGACAAATACCCAGTCAAAGTATAGCAAGACAGACATGGAGCACTAGTAATTAAAGGGTCAGATGTGCGGCTGTTCTATTTTCTGTACATAATAATTGGGGCAGCCTGAGCAGCTAACAGCATCCAGCTGACACAGGACTGTGAATCATCTGTCAGTATGATGAACCCTAGTAAACCAGGCATACTGTCTGGTAGTGTTGATAATGCTGAGTGCAAGGACCTCTTACAGCAATCAAAAAATTCCTACTTTTATTTTTATGCTAATGAGGTGCTGAGAGCATTGAGTGGTGGGGCTAGCACCTTGGAGCACCACTTCACCTCCACCTTTCTGCCTTAGTTACTCGCTCTTTCCCTGTGATTGACAGGACCAGGCATCATCATTATTCTCATACCTGGCCCTGATATTTCATGCTTGCACTGCAAATTGTTTAATCACCAGATGTACAGTAGATATCATTAAGTTGTCCCCTCTCCTGAGATCCAAAATGCGTCGACAGAACCATCGTCTGCGCATGCGCTAGATGATGTCTGTCTCTGAAATCTCGCTCATGCCCCAGCAAGTGTTCAAATGGCGCAGTTAAAATTTCTGGAACAGAGTTAGGCCTCATGCACACGACCGTGTTCCGTTCCGCAAAATGGGGTTCCGTTGTTCCGTGATGCGTTTCCGTTTCTGTGTGTCTTCCTTTATTTTTGGAGGGTCAGCAGACATAAAGGAAAGTAAAAAAAAATCTAAGACAGGTTTGCCATGCAAATGATAGGAAAAAAACGGACGCGGACGCGGATGACAATCTTGTGTGCCTCTGTGTTTTTTAGCGGTCCCATTGACTTGAATGGGTCCGCGAACCTTTTTCCGCGAAAATAATAGGACAGGTTATATTTTTTTGACGGACTGGAACCACGGATCACGGACGCGAATGACAAACGGTGCATTAGCCGAGTTTTCAACGGACCCATTAAAAGTCAATGGGTCCGCAGAAAATCAAGAAAAACGGAACAACGGACACGGAATAAAACAACGGTCGTGTGCATGAGGCCATAGACACATAAAATCCACTGAGCGTGTGTGGGATTTCAGAGCCAGGTATCAGAACGTTGCATCCAATTTTCAGGATCAAACCTACCAAGCAGCATGCCTGGTTCGAAGGGGCTGTCCATCCTTTTTTAAGTCATGGACTATCCTCATGATAGGGCATCACTAGCTGATCAGTGGAAGGCAGCGCCGGAGCTACAATGCGCCGTCAACATTGTAGTGGAGGGAGCTCGCTACTACAGCGCCACTTCCAGTGAAGTCACAAGTTGCTGTGTGAACATACCCTAATACACATCTCCGGGCCTCCCTCCAGCAGCTTTGTGAGGAGCAGCTCAGATGAATAATCTCATTCTCCTTCATCAGTTTTGTCATCCTTGCAGAAAGGTCAGGTAACCAGCACGTTCTCTGGAAATGAATCCAATCCACTGACTTGTGAGGGGCTGGAAATCTGACAGATGGAGGTAACTGCTCTCATCCTACTCAGTCTGGAGCTGGGAGCAGCAAACATGGGATCCAGATGTTGCCCCGAACTCGGCTTTGTTTACATTCTTTGCAACTGTCGTGGAAAAGCTATATAATGTAAAATCCAGCAGGGGTGTTAAATGGGAAGAAACATGCTTCTTCTGTCTACGTCTTAGGAGTCATCTACCATTTAGAGTTTGTTTGGTTTGGATAATACTCCCCGCCACACTCTGCCAGTCAGGCATCAAGTGGTGGGATTGTTGGATGATGAAGAGTTTATACCTCGTGCAGTACCCCAGACTGGGGGGTAACTGCAATGGTTTGTAATGTAATGCTTTTGTAATGTTCATGTTATGTCACAATTCATGCTATACACTTTGTATGCCAGCAGATGGGATACGGTTGGCAGTGGTTGGCAACAGGAATGGGACTTACCATCCTATTCCTACCCTCTTTGTAGGAGTGGGCTGCTGGTCTGACTTACTGCCAAGGGAGGGGCAGAGCTAGCTAGAGGAGAGTGTAGAAGAGAGGGAGCATGTGATCCAGCGCCCGCTTCTCTGGGCCATGAGGACCACCGAGTCAGTTCATCTGGGAGGACCACTGCTCTAGAGAGCCCACAGGGTCCCAGACTACAGAAGATCTGGACTATGGCTTATTTTTGCCTGCAGAGTGATCAAGCGATCAAGCTATACAGACTCTGCTGCAAGATGAAGGGAAACACATTAAGACACCACCATCACAGTTCAGGACGGCTATAGATAGAAGCCAGCATCATACAGTGGACACCTAGAGCCACAGGTGTCAGAGTACAGCTGTAGGGAAGGGAGTCCAGAGAGAGACATTGTCAGCTAGCACATTTCTGAGTGTCATCTTCAGCCCCATTGCCAGCCACTATACCCCATTATCTGGGAGGAGAAATTGCACTTTGTACTGCTGTTGGATGTGCTACTATCCGTTTTTGCTCTCAGTAAAGAAAGATGTTGTTTGTTCTATAATCTCTGCCTGGTTCCTTCACATCAATTATTGACTCCACCAAACCCTAGGCCGTACACAGAGTACACTGTGATAGTACATCTCCTACAGGGCCACTCCTTTCCTCCGGACTGGCTCCTTGGGGGCTCGCTGCACTTGCATTGATATGGGAACATACCTAGCACTCTAGTTTCTGTTGTGTTCATCAAGAACCACACTGGACCACATTTACTAATGTGAATGCACCTGGACCTTGTAAATTGCTAAAAAATTTGGCACTTCTAATTTCAGGAAAATCCATTGAAGGTTATTTAATTACAGCGCTACAACAGTTTGTGGTGTAAAAAAGTTGCAAGACCCAGTTTTGAGACTTTTTAAACAGCCATGTGATAATATTTTGCTGCAGGGTGTTTTTGCACCAAGTTCGACATGTGTATTGAATTTTGGTGTAAAATCATTGATAAATGTGCCCCACAGTCTCATCAAGTTGGTCCCACAACACCAAGATCTTGTAGCTGCCCTCAGTTTTCTCACATTTCGCCGTTATTACATGGTGCCTACATAACTAGGTTGAGGGTGGGAGCCACCCATTCTTAGCACCTCTACATTCATGGTGGAAATCTCAAGCAGGTGAGTCCCACTCTAATAGGACAAATAGACTGGAGATGTTTTCTTGAGAAGTTTCGCCCTGTGATTAAAGGGGTTGGATTATAAGAAATGAAAGTAGCTACCAGAAATGGTATAACAAAATGAACATAATTCACCTTTTAAAAGGGTTGTTTGAGTAAAATTTTTGTGAAAGGCAGGAAAGCTATTAAAATAATTGAAGAAAAAAAACTTTTTCTGACCATTCCAAACAGTCTTCACTTCGGCGCCACTGCTCTGAACCTCTCTGCCACTGCTCACATCATGTTTTTGGCTGCAGCAATGACAGTCAGTCTGCAGTCAGTCACTGGATCAGCGGTAAATGACGCAAAACAGTTGAGGTCACTGATTGGCTGCTGCAGTCACATGCAATGTACGGTCACATCACTGCTGCAGTCCTAAAAGTAAAGCCTGGGTCAGGAGGAGTGGAGCAGTGGCACTTGAATGGAGGGAGTTCAGAACAATGAGTATAACTTTTTGCTGAAGTATTTTAATAGGTTCTCTGCCTTTAACTTAGTCAATCCCTTTAAATCACCTGCATTTCAGTGCTCCTGTGGTCCCTACTGAATTTAGTTTAGTTTTTCTGCATTGATGATGTTCTATAAAACCAGTAGGCACTTGCCAAACTTGCTAGCATCACCACTGAAGGCAGTAAACAACTGCAGAGGTCATGTGGGTGTATGGCAGAGGCACTGGAGCCGCAGGGAATGTGACAAGCGAGTAATGTTTCATTTGTTATTTCATACGATTAATAGGATTTGCTGCAGCTACTTTCATTTATTATATTCATGGACTAAGCTTGAAGCAGCTTTAGTAACGGTGAATGGTCCTAAGCTGGTCCATTTCGGGTATAGACACTCTGTAGAACATTGTGCAGGATTGCAGGGCTGTCAGGACTTCTTCCATCGGTGACTACACAGAGGGTTTGTTATACCTAGGTTTTCCTATCATGTAAATAAATGATCACAGCCAGAGATGAGGACACGAGTCGATGGAATGCACATTAGCATGCAGATATATTCCACAGGAGCAAGGAGAAGGTAAAGACACATTTATCTCATGAACTAGACAGACTTTTAGGAGACATAATGTGATGTCTTCCCTTGTGGTAACATTAGTGTGTCATTTAAGAATGGAACTACTCCTAGACTTTTTGTAGCACTTTTGATTGATGTTATCGAATGACAACTGCAGGGCACAAGACTGGAAACAAGTCTGTTTATTGCTTCGGACTGCAGTTGTCAATCAATCAATAGTGCTGCAAAATGTCTAGGTGTAGTTCCAGTCTAGGACTCAAATATTCATGATCTCCAGCACAGGTCATCAATATCTGATCGTGGGGATCCGAATCCTGGCAACGCAGCAGCCTCTTCATTGTATGCCAAGCACAACTTCCATTTAATAAAGGCTGTGCATTCTATTGCAGCTCAGTCCCATTCTGCTGAGCTTCAGAAAGGCCATGTCACCAATGGACATGACATCTCAGGCCAAGAAAGAGTCCATAGTGCTCGTTCCAGTATTGCTGCCCCTTCCAGCAACTGATCATCTGGGTACCTGGAGTTAGATGCCCACCAATCAGTAACTGATGACCTATCTTGAGGATAATCTGCAAAAAAAGGGGGGTTAGTCAGCACCTCCCAGTGCGAAGGTGCATGCTGCCATGGCAAAGACCTAGAGTTAAAAAAAGACAATGCAGCAGCACCCTGCAAATCAGATAAAGTACAATAATGCCCAAAATTATAGTGCTAATGCTACGCTTATTTATAAAGTGAGATGCTTGGCCAATGCATTTTGTACAAAACCATCTGAGCCCGTCTGCCGTACGTCAAGGCGATCTCTGTTAGACAGGTCCCAACACTAAATACTACCTGTTATGCGCCATAATGGCCGTCATAAAGTTCAGGTGGTGTTGGATCCACATGCATGCTGGATCCACTCTGCCTTTTACCATTTTGGTGCCATAATGGCCTCCATTACAAGGGATGCAGGTACCGACATGCTGCCGAGCCCACTCTATACCTTTCCTGGTGCCAGACAGCTTCCAATGAATGTAGTGAGAGCAGGCTACAGCTTTATACTGAAAGTAATTAAAATCAGCCTATGGGGCAGACAGGCTAATCAGGAGTGCACGACTCGCTGGAGTGCCACATCTCCAGCATTGTAAATCTGCAAAAAAAAGGGGGTTAGTCAGCACCTCCCAGTGCGCAGGTGCACGCATGTGGATCCAACACTCCCTGAACTTTATGGCGGCCATTATGGCGCATGACAGGTAGTATTTGGTGTTGGGACCCGTCTAACAGAGATCGCCTTGACCCTTGACGTACGGCAGACGGGCTCAGATGGTTTTGAACAAAATGCATTGGCCAAGCATCTCACTTTATGAATAAGCATTATCACTATAATTTTTGGCATTATTGTACTTTATCTGATTTGCTGGGTGCTGCTGCATTGTCTTTTTTTCCTGAATCTTGAGGATAAGTCATCAATATTCGAATACTGGACAACCCATTTTAAGCTAGGGTGCTACATGTACCACGATACAGTTTGGCTATAACTTGCTGTTGTGTGCAATTTTGCTGTGAATCAAGTGTGTCATAGGATTTGCAACATCATTTGCACATTTAAAGGGGTTGTTCACCCCTAGTGACTTTTTCTTCAGACAACCCCCCGCCCTTCCATTTCAGTGTGGCTGGACCCATGGTGGTAATCTCACTTACCTGATCCCCGCTGTAGGGTTCCAGCTCCATCACTCCTCCACCATCTCTGCAGGTCGAGTGTCTCCAGGCATCAAAAAGGAATGTTGACTAGCTGCCAGACTGCCTGCAGCAGTGACGTGATGCCTGGGTGACATGTCACCACTGACTGCAGCAGTCACATGACCCACATCAAGACAGATGTTGACACGGGGAGACCAACCTGGGACCTGCACAGCTGTTGGGGGGACAACAGAGATATAACTCAGGGTAAGTATGATTATAACTGGTACTGGTACGGCCATGCTGGGGGAGTCTGAAGAATAAGTCATCAGGGGGTGTACAACCCCTTTAAAAGAAAAACAAATTACAGACATGTTTGAAGTGAGTCACAGTTTCACCCGACTTACATTAATATCTGGCTCACAATTTGCATGTGACCTGCAATTAAAAATCCAGCAATCCATAAAAGTTATGCCATGATTAAAGTAAAAATGGAAATCAGACATCATATAGTAAATGTCAATCTGTTTCTAACAAAGCTAGAACCAGCCCTGTACCTCACATGGATCCAGAGATCTCCCCATTCATTGTTCCAATTGCTCTGCTAGATTATCTTCAGCCTGGTAGCTCAGGGGGCATGTCCTTTCTGCTGTAGCTTTGTCCCTATCACAGCTCAGGGGGCATGTCCCTGGTACTGTAGCTCTGACCCTATCACAGCTCAGGGGGCATGTCCTTTCTGCTGTAGCTCTGTCCCTATCACAGCTCAGGGGGCATGTCCCTTGTACTGTAGCTCTGTCCCTATCACAGCTCAGGGGGCATGTCCCTTGTACTGTAGCTCTGTCCCTATCACAGCTCAGGGGGCATGTCCCTTGTACTGTAGCTCTGTCCCTATCACAGCTCAGGAGGCAGTTGAAGAATGGAGTTGAGCGTGGGCGACCACCTCAGTGAAATGGACGGAGAAATAAGAAAAAGAACAAACAGCAGGTGGCGCTATACAGATACATTTTATTGAATAACTCAGTGACTATACTAAAGTTTTTATTACATGCAATTAAAAAAAAGTATTCAGATCCAGGTGCTGGTTTGAAAACTGCAGAATATTTTTCATGGGACGACCCCTTTAATTACAGCTCTAATGTTTCACAGGCCATTTTGAAAATGAACAATCCAATCTGATTGGATGCCATGGGCAACTGCTCCATATTTCCTTGCAATAGGTTGGATAAAACCCCTAAATGTGATTCTGATCTATAAGATGCTCTTTTTTTATTTCTTCTCTTTTTATCTACAATGAAAAGTCAAGTGGGTCCTAGGTGGGGAAACCTCAATACAAACATATGTTTTTCATTCCAGAAAATGGATTAACAAGATTCTCAGATTCAATGCAGCTGCGGCCGGGGAGACAGTTTGATGTTCATCTGGTCACACTTGTCCAACGAGCACAACTATTACACCATAAAACTGCTCTCTGTATCACTTGCTAACACAAAGCACTTTTATACAGCGCCATAGAGAAAGATGCACACCCACCCCCCATGTCTGAAAACCTGACCCCTCTAAACACTACCTAGAGGCACAGATGTAACTTACACCGATTGCCGCAGAGCCCGGTCTCTACTCTTGATGCCATTAATCATGGCTCCATCTACAATCTGAGAGCACAAATATCAAACCAGTAAACAACTACAAATGATTATTTGTTATTAAAAGATGCTGAAGGACTACTCCACCATCATTGTGAGGTGCCTTATCTGTCATATCTCTGCTTATGGTTTTGATAAGAACATCTGAAGACCAGCCTACTCCATAAAATACCTTTTTGAAGATACAAACCTTAGAACCATGTTGTTTTTCACCTTTGCATCAAAGTAGATTCATAAGTGCATGGATGGTAAATCTGTGGCAGATGTATATGTCTATAGACTATTAGATCATATAACACAACGCCGTGTGTGCATGCAAATGCTCCTTGTCCAGATGGATTTTTGAGACCAACAATAGAACTGTTTTGTCACTGGCCCAAGATGGACGTAAGAGGCAGGAGAACATCTCCTTTGCTACTGCAGCCAGAGGCAGAACATATCACACGGTCATGTAGGGTGGAAAAAGACATGTCCGTTGCATCACATCTTCGCAGGCCTAAATGTTTGCATTGAAAAGAAAATATCTCCCAAGCAATGGCAGATTATAATAGGAGCATTTGGAACGGCAGCCCAGTGCCTGACGTCCTGGTAGAGCCCATTGTCTCTCAAAACACCCATTACAAGGAAAGACAGAGTCCCTCACTTCCTGAGGAGGGAGTTTCAGGGAGAGAGAGAGAGGATGGAGAATAGAAGTCCAGGCTGTCTGCTCACATTTACTGTTGCCTCATATGACTTGTGGTGCTGGATGCTTCTAGGAGAAAGGACTTGTGATGACATCATTGCCATGTGAGAAGTAACATATGGATGTTACTGGTCACATGGCAATGACATCATCACAGGTCCTTTCTTCTACAAGCATTCCAGGAGGAGTCTTGCTGCAGAAGTTTGGTGTAGTTTTATGTGGAAATGACCTCAAGAGAAGGTAACAGAGTGTGTTATACAACTGTACAATGTGGGGTAATTCATACTGTGAGTTGTTATATACTATTTACTGTGTGGCGCTGGGGGTCTTATATACTATATACTGTTAGGGGCTGGGGGCATTATATACTATACACTCACCTAAAGAATTATTAGGAACACCATACTAATACGGTGTTGGACCCCCTTTTGCCTTCAGAACTGCCTTAATTCTACGTGGCATTGATTCAACAAGGTGCTGATAGCATTCTTTAGAAATGTTGGCCCATATTGATAGGATAGCATCTTGCAGTTGATGGAGATTTGAGGGATGCACATCCAGGGCACGAAGCTCCCGTTCCACCACATCCCAAAGATGCTCTATTGGGTTGAGATCTGGTGACTGTGGGGCCATTTTAGTACAGTGAACTCATTGTCATGTTCAAGAAACCAATTTGAAATGATTCGAGCTTTGTGACATGGTGCATTATCCTGCTGGAAGTAGCCATCAGAGGATGGATACATGTTCTCATTCTGTTTACGCCAAATTCGGACTCTACCATTTGAATGTCTCAACAGAAATTGAGACTCATCAGACCAGGCAACATTTTTCCAGTCTTCAACAGTCCAATTTTGGTGAGCTCGTGCAAATTGTAGCCTCTTTTTCCTATTTGTAGTGGAGATGAGTGGTACCCGGTGGGGTCTTCTGCTGTTGTAGCCCATCCGCCTCAAGGTTGTGCGTGTTGTGGCTTCACAAATGCTTTGCTGCATACCTCGGTTGTAACCAGTGGTTATTTCAGTCAACGTTGCTCTTCTATCAGCTTTAATCAGTCGGCCCATTCTCCTCTGACCTCTAGCATCCACAAGGCATTTTTGCCCACAGGACTGCCGCATACTGGATGTTTTTCCCTTTTCACACCATTCTTTGTAAACCCTAGAAATGGTTGTGCGTGAAAATCCCAGTAACTGAGCAGATTGTGAAATACTCAGACCGGCCCGTCTGGCACCAACAACCATGCCACGCTCAAAATTGCTTAAATCACCTTTCTTTCCCATTCTGACATTCAGTTTGGAGTTCAGGAGATTGTCTTGACCAGGACCCCCCCCCCCCCCCCTAAATGCATTGAAGCAACTGCCATGTGATTGGTTGACTAGATAATTGCATTAATGAGAAATAGAACAGGTGTTCCTAATAATTCTTTAGGTGAGTGTATATGCAATACAGTCTTCTTTAATATTCACCACAAATAATAACTATGTAGCAGAACGCGAAAAGGGGGACGGTCGGGGCAAATAGAAGAAGGGGGCCTAAGTTAGGAAAAAAAAAAAGGAACATCTAATTAGCCCTTTAGGAAAGTTTATTTAAAATGTTCTACATGCCCCAATACTGATATTTGTAATATGCTTTATTAATAGGTTTTACTAAACAAATAGGCACCAGAAGTTCTGGTGTCTATTGCTTTTTGGAAGGTGTGCACTCAAACACCACTGACATCAATTCACAGTACTGCTGGAATAAGGGCACCAGCAAGCCCCGTACTGACAGGAGCACGCATCACTGCTTCTGTCTGTCTGCTTAGCTAAATCCTGGCATATCACATTGGTTCAGGGTCTCCTGCCAGTACACCGCTCACTGCAGCACCTATTCCATCAGTACAGTGGGATCTGTACACCGCTGACATGTCGTCAGTGTATGAAGGTACTGCTTAGGGATGAGCGAATCGACTTCGGATGAAACATCCAAAGTGAATTCGCATAAAACTTCATTTCAATACTGTATGGAGCAAGTGAGACTTCGCATAATAACTTCAGAAATTTATTTATACTGTAAAAAAACATTTCCCGAACTCGGGTTCGGTTTCAAGGTAAAATGGGAAATGTTTTTTTACAATAGAAATCAATTTATGAAGTTATTATGGGAAGTCTCGCGAGACTTGGCGAAGTAATAACTTCGGCTCATCGGAGCCAATACATTCTAATACTGTACGGAGCTCCTGCTCCGTACAGTATTGAAACGAAGTTTTATGCGAATCGACTTTGGATGTTTCATCCGAAGTCGATTCGCTCATCCCTAGTACTGATTCCAAAGCATGATCCTTAACTTCTGGTGCCTATTTGTTTAGTAAAACAGTAATTTCATAAATAAAGTATATTACAAAAATTAGTTTCAGGACATTTAGAACATTTTCATAAAAAAGTGTCTATAGGGTTACCTCTAAAGATCAAAAGCCTATTTTACAATATGACAATGCTGGGGGATGTTACATGTAGTGATCAAGATCCTTACTTTGCATACAGATGCTCCACAGACTTTTTTTTGTTTGTTTAGAATCACTGTTGTTTTTTGTCTTTTACAGGACTGTTGATTGGGTAGTGTTGAAGTGTTCACTATGCCTTTTAGATTGTGAAATTAACTGACATTGAAAACGGCTGAATAGTGGGACTTCAAGAAGCTGGATGACCCATTAATTAAATTTCATAGTTAGATTGGTTTATGTAGTACATTTGTGGTGTTGACAGTGGTTAGAGGAGAACACTCATACATGTATGGTTCTGGACTGTCAAAACAAATAGATGTATGCCAAGATTGCCTTATAAGAAGAGCAGCCACGGAAACTGGTTGTACAGTAGACCCTGCAGTGACCACCCAGACCACCTGAGTGTACTCACTTCACTAGCTTGTTTGCCACTGACCTCTCATCATCACTAAGAGTGCCTGCACTAGTGCCATGAGAGAGCCCATTGAAGGCATGAATGGCCTCCATCCTAATACACCTGCAAGAAATTCTAATACACCTGGAAGACATCTTATGAAAAAGTATATTTTATCTAATATTTTATCTATTATTTGTTGTTGGTGCTACAGAGATCTCACATCCCCACATTTAGGTCCACACATTTTAATTTATTTATGTAGTCATTTTAAGTATTTCTTATATTGTGTCGTTCATTTAAAATCGTATTGTTTATTTATTTTGGAATGATCAAGGAATGAGAATGAACTTTTAGAACATTGAAATGAATTGTTTTTTTAATCTAGCAGCTTTAACCATAAAAACGCATCTGTGAAAAAAATCGCATCGAAAATCGCATCATAAAAACGCATGAAAACCGTATTGGATCGATTTTATCTCTTTGAAATCCGCTTCTCCAGGACTTATCTTCCACCTTCGTTTTGCTTTGAGATCTGTTTTTCCAGGATTTGTCTACTACTGAACAGAGTATAAATAAGGGAGTCTTGGCATATGGAGTATAACCACTGAGGAAGAGGTCAGCAAGACCTCGAAACGCGTCTGGTGATATACTGATGCTTTGAAAGACTCCATTAAGCATGGCCATGCGATTGAAAAACTGTATGAATGAGTCAAGCGATTTATGAAACGATCTCTCAGCTATACTCGAATATTGCGTGAGAAGAAATTCGGACCGTGATTTCACATCTAAGTTTTTGCGGGAATTACATACGGAGCAACACACATGGCTGTGTGAACAACTACACGCCAGCCGGATCTCATCACAGGTCATTGACCTGCTCCAAGTTTGTGCACACCAAATGCACACCAGCCAGCGTGAAGACTGCATATTAGGTGGGGTGAGTGCTCAGTGAGCAAGATTTTATTACCCGCACGTTGACACTTTATGGCGGCTATGAATCCTTTCAGCCTATGGTTCTGAGATAATTCGAACAAAAATCGCAACGCTAGATCGATACATATAGGCCATTATCGAATCAGCTGCTATATATAGGTTGTCACGAAATTAGTGGAATCATCAGATGTGCAAATAAGGACAATACTTCGATCTCCTTGCTTCCGAAACCTCAAGGCGATTATTCCTACGATTTCTTAACGATTATTTTTAGTACGATTTTATTGTTATTGTGCCATATTAATCGCGATTTTTGGTATTGCATTGTATTTTATTGTGTGTATCATTTTTATCCATTGTTGCAGCATTAAATATTGATAGCTTATCCACATTGTTAGCTCCATGATGTTTTGAGTGCTAGCCCACCATTGTTATTGTATTTATCTATTTTTGAACAGGGTGATTCAATTCCTGGGTTTTAGCACCTATCCAGAGTCATAGGGGGTGAGCCACCCTATTAGTCTAATCTAATAGTGTTTAGTGTTGAAGTAATCAGAGATCACGGGAGGGCTGGAGATTGCCTACTGCCATTATGCATAGTGTGGAGACAGACAGACAAGGTGTGTAGCAGGATTAGCTACCATACCTGATCCAATATGGTATTTGTGGAAGGAATATTGAGCAGCCTTCAGTATGTCCAAGACATCATGGAACCAGTCCTACTCATCATTCAACTAGTCCTTTTTTGACTCAGTTAGGATATGTGGTGTTCCAACAAGATAACAACTGCCCACACACTGCCCACACTACACAAGCTTGATCTCCAAATCTCTCCCCCATCGACAGGGGCAGATTTTCCATAGACCTTACAGGAAAAACTCCTAGTGACCGCCCAGGGGCGTAGCTATAGGGGAAGCAGGGGAAGCGGCTGCTTTGGGGCCCTGACCCAGAAGGGGGCCCATCCAGGAGGAGGAGGACTAAAAGATTTTGTCAGGGCCCCATCAACAGTATTACACAATGATATTATATACAGTGACAGTATAGACCAGGCATGCTCAACCTGTGGCCCTCCAGCTGTTGCAAAACTACAACTCCCATCATTCCCTTACAGCCTACAGCTATCATCCTACAGAAGGGCATTGTGGGAGTTGTAGTTTTACAACAGCTGGAGGACCGCAGGTTGAGCATTCCTGGTATAGACAGTGTAGAAAATGGATGGAACAGCTGCCGGGCCTAGTCTGAGAGAGCGATCTTTACTTGCCACAAGAATGGGGGCGGCATGAAAGGAAGGGGTTGCAAATAAATTTCTGGGGGAGGAGGGCCCTATTCAAAAATTTGCTGTGGGGCCCAGTCATTTCTAGCTACGCCACTGTGACCGCCCAAGCCCTCTTCTCTGCCAGCGACCACTCATGGCCTCCTGAATTCAATAGCTGTGGCCCGCAACTCACCTCCTAAGCACCCTTCTCCATATATTAATCAGGGACAACTGGAGGAGGAGAACAGAAAATGGCATCTACTGATGGCCACCACAGAGGGACAGCATATATTTTGCTGCACTGTGGTTTATGGTTCTGATGAGACAGTATTTTGCTCCATGGTACTGCTGACCCTGACTATTTGTGTTGCATCCCCCCCCCCCCCCCCACAACATGGGGCCACTTTTAGTTTTTTTTTTACAGGGCCACTTTAAGTTGCCAGTCCGCTCCTGCCCATTGAGAATTCCTGGGACTGGATGGGGTAAGGGATCTGCACAGCAGCCACCTTGACTGAACATTGAGTGCAAGTTAATAGAGCCTGAAATGACATACCGGGATATCCAGCATCTGTATGACTGTTCCCATGCCAGAGTGGCAGCCTGTATCACAGCAAGGGGAGATGCCACCAAGTAATAATGTGACCCTGCCTCAACATATATCCTGCTGCAGAACCCAAAATAAATGGTTCCCCACTTTGTTTGTGTGATCATTGACCTATCACCACTTGCATTTTTTACTTTGATCAATTGCATTAAGTTTTACAGGTGTTCTTTTGCCATTTTCAGACATTGTATTTAATTCTGGACTGGAGGGAGACCCACACTTTTTAAGCCCATGGTTGTGACTGCTGTTTATACTCCATCAGTTTGCTCTGAGAAGATATTTGTAGTCGTTCAGGATTTGCAATAAGCATGGACACATGTATTTTTTTTATGAATCCACAGCAGAAATCTGATTCTGAACCCCTTAATCATTGTAATCCTAATTATGTTAAAGAAAAGTTCAGAGATAATGAAGGGGGAATGAAAAAGTCCAGGAATCGGAGGGCCACTGTCATTAACTAGAGGAATGAAAACAGGATGTCACATACATTATCAATGTGTTTATTTTACATTCATAAGAACAAAACCTTTCTAGTTTATTTTCTGCACCAGTCGCCTGTTTACCATATGACAATGGGAGGAAATGGTACAGTAACCCTGCACCAAGCAGCGTATTACAACATGAGACGGAATTCAAATTGTTTCAGTCTTCAAAATAAATTCTCAGCCAACAAATGGTTCTGTGTGTGCAGCATGGACAGAGGCAAAGAAATCATCTGCTACATCTAAATCCTTGTAATGGCTTTCAATTGTTATCACTAGGGGGAGCTTACAGAAGACAGATTTGTCAGAGTTAAATGGGGTTATCCGATGGCAGACAAATCTATTTATTGTATTTCAAATGTAAAAAAAAAATAAAAAAAAAATAGTAGACTGTCCCATTTCACCCCACTATTCCACCATATACAGGGAGTGCAGAATTATTAGGCAAATGAGTATTTTGACCACATCATCCTCTTTATGCATGTTGTCTTACTCCAAGCTGTATAGGCTCGAAAGCCTACTACCAATTAAGCATATTAGGTGATGTGCATCTCTGTAATGAGAAGGGGTGTGGTCTAATGACATCAACACCCTATATTAGGTGTGCATAATTATTAGGCAACTTCCTTTCCTTTGGCAAAATGGGTCAAAAGAAGGACTTGACAGGCTCAGAAAAGTCAAAAATAGTGAGATATCTTGCAGAGGGATGCAGCACTCTTAAAATTGCAAAGCTTCTGAAGCGTGATCATCGAACAATCAAGCGTTTCATTCAAAATAGTCAACAGGGTCGCAAGAAGCGTGTGGAAAAACCAAGGCGCAAAATAACTGCCCATGAACTGAGAAAAGTCAAGCGTGCAGCTGCCAAGATGCCACTTGCCACCAGTTTGGCCATATTTCAGAGCTGCAACATCACTGGAGTGCCCAAAAGCACAAGGTGTGCAATACTCAGAGACATGGCCAAGGTAAGAAAGGCTGAAAGACGACCACCACTGAACAAGACACACAAGCTGAAACGTCAAGACTGGGCCAAGAAATATCTCAAGACTGATTTTTCTAAGGTTTTATGGACTGATGAAATGAGAGTGAGTCTTGATGGGCCAGATGGATGGGCCCGTGGCTGGATTGGTAAAGGGCAGAGAGCTCCAGTCCGACTCAGACGCCAGCAAGGTGGAGGTGGAGTACTGGTTTGGGCTGGTATCATCAAAGATGAGCTTGTGGGGCCTTTTCGGGTTGAGGATGGAGTCAAGCTCAACTCCCAGTCCTACTGCCAGTTTCTGGAAGACACCTTCTTCAAGCAGTGGTACAGGAAGAAATCTGCATCCTTCAAAAAAAACATGATTTTCATGCAGGACAATGCTCCATCACACGCGTCCAAGTACTCCACAGCGTGGCTGGCAAGAAAGGGTATAAAAGAATAAAATCTAATGACATGGCCTCCTTGTTCACCTGATCTGAACCCCATTGAGAACCTGTGGTCCATCATCAAATGTGAGATTTACAAGGAGGGAAAACAGTACACCTCTCTGAACAGTGTCTGGGAGGCTGTGGTTGCTGCTGCACGCAATGTTGATGGTGAACAGATCAAAACACTGACAGAATCCATGGATGGCAGGCTTTTGAGTGTCCTTGCAAAGAAAGGTGGCTATATTGGTCACTGATTTGTTTTTGTTTTGTTTTTGAATGTCAGAAATGTATATTTGTGAATGTTGAGATGTTATATTGGTTTCACTGGTAAAAATAAATAATTGAAATGGGTATATATTTGTTTTTTGTTAAGTTGCCTAATAATTATGCACAGTAATAGTCACCTGCACACACAGATATCCCCCTAAAATAGCTAAAACTAAAAACAAACTAAAAACTACTTCCAAAAATATTCAGCTTTGATATTAATGAGTTTTTTGGGTTCATTGAGAACATGGTTGTTGTTCAATAATAAAATTAATCCTCAAAAATACAACTTGCCTAATAATTCTGCACTCCCTGTAATGCACACTCCCTGACAAATTAAAAAAATAACGCACCAGACAGAAATGTCGGATTGCTGCAGTGTACCTCCTGGTGACAAATTGTTGACTGCTAGACATGCCAGTACGAAGCACTGGAAGACATTTTCCACAGTGGAAAGGCTTTGAGAGGGGCACATCATTGGACTGAGAGAAACAGGATGGTCATCTCAGCCGTACAGACCTAGCTGTTAGGGGGTGCTGGGAGCAGTGGTTACACAAGGGCACACACACACGATGAACAGGCTCCTGATGGCCCCAACAGACCATCAGTAGAGAGCATTGTTTGATCTGCTGACAAGCATGATCAGCTCCCACATTTCCACTGTCCACCATACAGACACAGGTGACACTTTCATTACACACCCTGCCCTGTCTCTGGCAAGACAATTTTCAGGTGCTTAGTAGAAAGAAATCTGGTGTTGCAGCGCCCATTACGTGTCCTGCCATTGACAGACAGCTACTGTTGCCTTGCAGTAGCGTCGTGGACGAAAAACCTAGACTGCTGTGGACTGAAACCGTATCGTCTTAAGCAACGAATCCATGTTCTGCTTGGTATCCCACAAAGGTCGAGTTCAAGTATGGAGGCCTCATGGGGGGTGCTTCAAGCCTGCATTTGTTGTGGAGCAACACTGCCACAACTTCTGGTGTCACCGTTAGTAGTGATACAAGGGACATTAACAGTTCAGTGATTTGTGCAGGACATCCTGTGAGCACATGTATTACCTCTCCTGGCAGGGCTTCCACCTGGAATTTTTTAGCAGGATAAAGCTCTTCCACACACAGCAAGAGTTTCACAGGAATGTCTCTACCAGATTGTAACACTTCCTTGACCTGCCTGGTCACCAGATTTATCGCTAATCAAGAATTTATGGGACCAGCTGGGACACTAGCTTCAGCAACCTAAAAGTATGCAGGATCTACAGGCCCAGTTGTAATATCTGTAGGCAAATGTACCTCAGGATACCATACAGAACCTATATGTCTCCATACCCAACTCTCATTTTGTATCCAGGCTAGAGGCTGCCCAACAGGGCACTAGAGCCTCCTTTCAATTGTGTAGTTTTCCTCAATAAACTTATCCTTTCGCTCTAATATTGTAATCACTTACATAAACCATTACATTCACACATAGAAAGTTTCACTCGATTCCAAAAACTCCTTCTTGGTGCATTATTTTTTGTCAATGAATGTATAAGTGCATCTCAATAAATTAGAATATCATTGAAAAGTTAATTTATTTCAGTAATTCAATTCAAAAAGTTAAACTCATACATCATATACAGGTGAAACTCGAAAAATTTGAATATCGTGCAAAAGTCCATTTAATTCAGTAATGCAAATTAAAAGGAATTGCGTTTATGCAGCTTAAAATTAGAATTTTGTGAAAAGGTTCAATATTCTAGGCTCAAAGTGTCACACTCTAGTTGGCTAATTAATCCATACCCCCTGAGCAAAGGGTACCTCAAAATTGAGACTTTTTGGTTTCATAAGCTGTAAGCCATAGTCATCCAAATTATAACTAATAAAGGCTTCAAATATCTCGCTTTGCATGTAATGAGTCTATCTCATATGTTAGTTTCACCTTTTAAGTTAGATTACTGAAATAAATGAACTTTGCACGATATTCTAATTTTTCGAGTTTCACCTGTAGATTCATTACACACAGAGTGATCTATTTCCTGTGCTTCTTTTTTTTTTTAAGTTTGATAAATATGGCTTACAGCTAATGAAAACCCAAAAGCCAGTATCTCAGAAAATTAGAATATTGTGAAAAAGTTCAATATTGTAGACTCATGATGTCACACTTTAACCCCTTAGGGACCCATGATGTATCGGTACGGCATAGTTCCTGAGTCCTTAAAGACCCATGACGTACCGGTACGTCATGTGTTGTTCCGATCACCGCCGCCGCCTAAATCATTGAGCAGGCACCTCGGCTAAATGCGCAGGGGGGACCTGCGGTTTGCGGCTTTTACCTGGTGCGGCGGCAGCGGCGGTGATGCCATCGGGTCCCCATGGGGCTGTGGGGGGGACCCGATGGCATGGAAGGCAGCGCGATGCCTTCCTGAGGCATTTGCGCTGCCTTCCGGTGACGAGTCTGTGAGATCCAGCCCCCTGGATCTCACAGGCCGGAAGCTGTATGAGTAATACACACTGTATTACTCATACAGCCAATGCATTCGAATACAGAAGTATTGGAATGCATTGTAAAGGATTAGACCCCCAAAAGTTCAAGTCCCAAAGTGGGACAAAAAATAAAGTGAAAAAAAAAGTTGAAAAAATCAAGTTTTCCCCCCAAAAAAGTTAAAGTTTCAAGTAAAAATAAACAAAAATGTCATTTTCCCCAAATAAAGTAAAAAAAATTGGTAAAAAATAGGGCGAAAAAAAAGGAAACACATTAGGTATCGACGCGTCCGTATCGACCGGCTCTATAACCATATCACATGACCTAACCCCTCAGATGAACACCGTAAAAAATAAAAAATAAAAACTGTGCTAAATAAACAATTTTTTTGTCACCTTACATCACAAAAAGTACAACAGCAAGCGATCAAAAAGGCGTTTGCCCACCAAAATAGTACCAATCTAACCGTCACCTCATCCCGAAAATGATCCCCTACCGGAGACAATCGCCCAAAAAAAATATATATATGGCTCAGAATATGGAGACACTAAAACCTAATTTCTTTTGTTTTAAAAAAGCTGTTATTGTGTAAAACTTACATAAATACAAAAAAAGTATACATATTAGGTATCGCCGCGTCCGTATCGACCAGCTCTATAAAAATATAACATGACTTAACCCCTCAGATGAACACCGTAAAAAATTTAAAATAAAAACTGTGCTAAATAAACAATTTTTTGTCACCTTACATCATAAAAAGTGTAATAGCAAGCGATCAAAAAGTCACACGCACCCCAAAATAGTGCCAATAAAACCGTCATCTTATCCCGCAAAAATCATACCCTACCCAAGGTAATCGCCCAAAAACTGAAAAAATTATGGCTCTCAGACTATGGAAACACTAAAACATGATTTTTTTTGCTTCAAAAATGAAATCATTGTGTAAAACTCAGATGAATTTTGTAAATAACAAAAAATAAAAACGGTGCCAAAACAGCTATTTCTTGTTATCTTGCCTCACAAAAAGTGCAATATAGAGCAACCAAAAATCATATGTACCCTAAACTAGTACCAACAATACTGACACCCTATCCCATAGTTTCTAAAATGGGGCCACTTTTTTGGAGTTTCTACTCTAGGGGTACATCAGGGGGGCTTCAAATGGGACATGGTGTCAAAAAGACAAGTCCAGCAAAATCTACCTTCCAAAAACCGTATGGCATTCCTTTCCTTCTGCCCCCTGCCGTGTGCCCGTACAGCTGTTTACGACCACATATGGGGTGTTTCTGTAAACTACAGAATCAGGGCCATAAATATTGAGTTTTGTTTGGCTGTTAACCCTTGCTTTATTACTGGGAAAAATGGATTAAAATGGAAAATTTGCCCAAAAATTTAAATTCTGAAATTTCATCTCCATTTGCCAATAACTCTTGTGGAACACCTAAAGGGTTAATGATGTTTGTAAAATCTGTTTTGAATACCTTGAGGGGTGTAGATTCTTAGATGGGGTCACTTTTATGGAGTTTCTACTCTAAGGGTGCATCAGGGGGGCTTCAAATGGGACATGGTGTCAAAAAAACCAGTCCAGGAAAATCTGCCTTCCAAAAACCGTATGGCATTCCTTTCCTTCTGCGCCCTGCCGTGTGCCCGTACAGTAGTTTACGACCACATATGGGGTGTTTCTGTAAACTACAGAATCAGGGCCATAAATATTGAGTTTTGTTTGGCTGTTAACCCTTGCTTTGTAAAAGTAAAAAAAATATTAAAATGGAAAATCTGCCAAAAAAAGTGAAATTTTGAAATTGTATCTCTATTTTCCATTAATTCTTGTGGAACACCTAAAGGGTTAACAAAGTTTATAAAATCTGTTTTGAATACCTTTAGGGGTGTAGTTTATAGAATGGGGTCATTTTTGGGTGGTTTCTATTATGTAAGCCTCGCAAAGTGACTTCAGACCTGAACTGGTCCCTAAAAATTGGGTTTTTGAAAATTTCTGAAAAATTTCAAGATTTGCTTCTAAACTTCTAAGCCTTGTAACATCCCCAAAAAATAAAATATAATTTCCAAAATGATCCAAACATGAAGTAGACATATGGGGAATGTAAATTAATAACTATTTTTGGAGGTATTACTATGTATTATAGAAGTAGAGAAATTAAGACTTGGAAATTTGCAATTGTGTACAAATTTTTTGTAAATTTGGTATTTTTTATAAAAAATTTTTTATTTTTTCTACTTCATTTTACCAGTGTCATGAAGTACAATATGTGACGAAAAAACAATCTCAGAATGGCCTGGATAAGTCAAAGCATTTTAAAGTTACCAGCACTTAAAGTGACACTGGTCAGATTTGCAAAAAATGGCCAAGTCCAGAAGGTGAAATAGGGCCGAGTCCTTAAGGGGTTAATCAGCTAATCCTTTAAATGGTCCCTCAGAATAGTTCAGTAGGCTACACAATCATGGGGAAGACTGCTGACTTTACAGTTATCCAGAAGACAGTCATTAACAACTTCTACAAGGAGGGTAAGCCACAAAAGTTCATTGCTAAAGAAGCTGGATGTTGGATGTACTGCATCCAAGCATATTAATAGAAGGTTGAGTTGAAGGAAAATGTGTGTTAGAAAAAGCTGCACAAGCAAGAGTGTACTGAGACTGGAGTCAGTATTTATTTCTTTTAATGTTGAAGATTATGGCTTACAGCTAATGAAGACCCAAAATCTCAGAAAATTTTAATATTAAAAATGATTTTTAATAGAGAAATGTTGGTCTACTGAAAAGTATGTAAAGTATATGCTCTCAGGGCTCCTTTTGCATGAATTATTTCATCAGTGCAGCATGGCATGGAGGCGATCAGCCTATGGAACTGCTGAGGTGTTATGGAAGCCCAGGTTGCTTAGATCACTCTGTGTATAATGAATAGCTGTGTGGTTAAGTGCCTTGCTTCTGATACAGAAGGTCGTGGGTTCGAGTTCCAGCAGAAACTTTTCTGAAATACACAAGCACTGACTCCATATATGGACATACAGGCCGGAAGAGGCTGCATCGCATCGCTGACATGGAGGTTTAATATATATATATTTTTTAATACCGGACTGTTACTGCCACATGGGGAGGCACTTGATACTGGCACATGTGGGGGAGGGAGAGAGGCACTTGATACTGGCACATGGGGGAGGGGGAGATGGCACTATGATACTGCACATATGGGGGGGAAGGAGAGAGGCACTTGATACTGGCACATTGGGGGGGGGGAGATGGCACTATGATACTGGCACATGTGGGTGGGGGAAGGAGAGAGGCACTTAATACTGGCACAATGGAGGGGGATATCACTATGATACTGGCACATTGGGGGGGAATGGCACTATGATACTGGGACATGGGGGGGAGGAGAGAGGCACTTGATACTGGCACATGGGGGGGTTTAGCACTATGATACTGGCACATGGGGGGTGAGTGGGTAGGAGAGAGGCACTTTATACTGGCACATTGGGAGGGGGGAGATGGCACTATGATACTGGCACATTGGGGGGGAAGGAGAGAGGCACTTGATACTGGCACATTTGGAGGGGGAGATAGCACTATGATACTGGCACATGTGGGGGGTGGGTGGGAAGGAGAGAGGCACTTAATACTGGCACATTGGGGTGAAGATGGCACTATAATACTGGCAAATTGGGGAGGGGGGATATGGCACTATGATACTGGGACATGGGGGGGGGAGGAGAGAGGCACTTGATACTGGCACATGGGGGGGTTTGGCACTATGATACTGGCACATGTGGGGGGTGGGTGGGAAGGAGAGAGGCACTTAATACTGGCACATTGGGGTGAAGATGGCACTATAATACTGGCAAATTGGGGAGGGGGGATATGGCACTATGATACTGGGACATGGGGGGGGGAGGAGAGAGGCACTTGATACTGGCACATGGGGGGGTTTGGCACTATGGTACTGGCACATGGGGGGTGGGTGGGAAGGAGAGAGGCACTTGATACTGGCACATGGGGGGGTTTGGCACTGTGATACTGGCACATGGGGGGTGGGTGGGAAGGAGAGAGGCACTTGACACTGGCACAATTGGAGGGGGGAGATGGCACTATGATACTGGCACATGTGGGGGGGTGGGAAGGAGAGAGGCACTTGATACTGGCACATTGGGGGGGAGATGGCACTATGATACTGGCACATGGGGTGGGTGGGAAGGAGAGAGGCACTTGATACTGGCACATTGGGGGGAGATGGCACTATGATACTGGCACATTGGGGGGAGAGATGGCACTATGATACTGGCACTTTGGGGGGGCGAGATGGCACTATGATACTGGGACATTTGGGGGGGGCGAGATGGCACTTGATACTGGCACATGATGGGGGACATCTACGGGGACACTTACTGGCACATTATTGAGGGGCATTATGGGGTCCCTTTTTACTGGCACATTATTGGGGGGCACTATGGGGGCATCTACTGAGGCCACAAAGAAGGGGTATTTTATATGGGGGGCTCTGTGTGGTACTAGTATTATCAGGGGGTTTATCTGTTTCTGCAGTATTGTATTGGGGAGCACAGAGGCACAGTATTGGGGGTAGTAGGATGATTTGTCCAAAAGATGCGAGAATGATGAAAAAGTAGTAAACTAAGATTTTTTTTTGTCAAACTGCAGAGACGAAAAATGGCTGAAAAATGATGGTCTGATCTGAAGGTCTGAAAGGAGAAGATGAGGACAGAGAACATCTACATCAAAGAGACGTCACTGGATGTAAGAGGTATGTGCGCTGTATTACCCTGTATTTCCAATTTTTTTCGAATCCAAATCCGAATACTTTGTTAAAAAAGGACTCTTTATTTTTTCATATTAAAAGCATATTGAGTTTGGATCACTTTGTTTCTTACACCGTTCACACAATTCTTATGTACAGGATTCGTAGGATTCGAGAGATTCGAGAACCTTTTCGGATTCGGATTCGAAAAAAATTTAATTCGTCCCACCTCTTCTTTAAAGTAAAGTTCTTTGATTATTCTTAGTTCTGACCCAATTGGATGGGATAATGGTCTACTGTAGTGTTTCCCTACCAGGATGCCCCCAGCTGTTGCAAAACTACATTTCCCAGCATGCCCTGACAGCCAAACGCTGTCTGGGCATGCTGAGAGTTGTAGTTTTGCAACAGCTGGAGGCATCCTGGTAGGGAAAAGCTGGTCTACGTGTCACGACCCTTGGTCATGGTCGTGACTCCTGTAACCGCATGCAGTTGCCTGCGGTCTTGGTGTTGTTGTCAATCACAGGTGAGGGCTATAGTATGTTGCCTCACCTGTGGTTGCCGCTGGCAACATTGTGTATGTGGCAGCAGAGCAGCCTGAGCGGTGCTAGGCAACTTGCTGCAGTAGGCATGCGGTTGCACCTGGCAACCTCTCTTTATAGGTGTGCCTTTTATCGGTGTGCACGGGGTGTTATACGTGTTGTGTGCACTTCCCCTTTAAGTTGTTGTTTTCCCTTCCCTGGTGTTGGAAGGGTTAACTTCCTTCCTAGTGTGTGTGTGCACTGGGTGTGTCTGACTGTGGGTGTGGCTACTTGGCACTATAAAGCCTCAGTGGAAGGCAGTAGTCAGAGAGGGTGCTTCAGCCATGCTTGCTGGAGACATCCTCCTGCTTATTTTCCATCTGCTAGTGAGGGCCACCCTGGTTGTCATAAACGTTATGTCTGGTGTTAGGTTATGGTTTATCTGTTATTGCAGCATATGGTTTACTGGGTTCCCGTGTGATGTCTGTTGTGTGCTGTGTCCTTTATGTTGGTTGTGGATAGCAGCACTTGCACGTGGGTTCCAGGTTGTGTGTCTGTGGCAGGTAAGTGTGGATCTAGTCTCACTTACCTGTCATTGCCATATGTCTGTTTATGTTCCCCCTTTCTATGTATCTTGGCCAGTGAGACTCCTGTTCCTCCGTGTCTAGGAGGAACGGGTCGTCTTACCCTGCTCCTAGTCCAGGGCCACCCTGAGGGCGAGCAGGAATATTAGGTTCCGGAGTATGAGCCCTCCTACCTTCAGGGTTGGCTCATACGGATAGGAGACAGGGTCAAAGTTAGGGATGTGTAGGAGGTGACCAGCTCCCTAATTCTCTGTCCTGGCCTTGCAGCGACTCCATATGCTGATACCGCACGGCTGAGGGTTTTCCCCCATCCTCAGCCGTGACACTACGGTGATAATATGAACAATGGGGGTTCTACAAAAGAGCTATTGTGGGGCAAAGTTCATATTCGTGTTTACACACGTGTTTTAAAATGAATGCTTTCCCCTTTTATAAGCAATTAAATAATGACGCAAAGCTGTGGGGCTGGTATGCAACTTTTTCCAGGGCTGGTTTTTATCCCCAGTCCGGCCCTGGTGTTATCCTGCTGCTCGCTGTGCTCCCCAATACCCCCAAATACTATCCTGAAGGGAAATGAGTGCCCCCAAGAGTAATAGTGCTCCTTATAGTCCCACTAATAGTAATTCCCTTCTAGAACCCCCAATAGTCATAAGAACGCCTATAATGTCCCCTGGATTTATAATACCCCTACAGTGCCCCCAGTATTTATACTGCCCCCTACTGTTATAATTGTCACCCTGAAGGGTCCCCAGTATTTATAATGCCCCCTGCAGTGCCGCCTGTAGTTATATTCCTCCCTCCACCATACAGTCCCATGTAAATAACATCACACCATCTCTCCTGCCCCCTCCAAAATACAGTCCCATGAAAATAACATTACTCCCCTCCCTTCAGCCCCTCCAATATACAGCCTATGTAAATAACACTATTTCCCTCCCTCCGCCAGAGAGTCCAATGTAAATAACATCACACTATCTCTCCAGCCCCCTCCAATATACAGTCCCATGTAAATAACATCCCTCTATCTACAGCCCCCTCCAAAATACAGTACCATGTAAATAAGATCACCTCCTTCCCAGCTGCCTTCAACATACAGTCCCAAGTAAATAATATCACCCCCTCCCCAGCCGCCTCTAACATGCAATCCCATGTAAACATCACCCCCTCAACATTCAGTCCCATGTAAATAACATCATTCCCCCCCACCATCCACCTTAAACATTCAGTCCCATGTAAATAACATCACTCTCTCCCTCAGACCCCTGTAACGTTCAGTCCCATATAAGGCTACTTTCATACTAGCGTTCGGGGCTCCGCTTGTGAGCTCCGTTTGAAGGGGCTCACAAGCGGCCCCGAACACATCCGTACTGCCCTAATGCATTCTGAGTGGACGCCTGGCTGTGCGGAGGCAAACGGATCCGTCCAGACTTACAATGTAAGTCAATGGGGACGGATCCGTTTGAATTTGACACAATATGGCTCAATTTTCAAACGGATCCGTCCCCCATTGACTTTCAATGTAAAGTCAGGACGGATCCGTCTGAAGCTACTTTCACACTTAGAATTTTTTCTACAATATAATGCAGACGGATCCGTTCTGAACGGATCCCAGGTCTGCATTATATGAGCGGATCCGTCTGGGCAGACCCCAGACGGATCCGCTCTGAACGGTAGTGTGAAAGTAGCCTAAATAACATCACTCCCTTCCACAGCCACCATCAACATACAGTCCCATGTAAATAACATCACTGCCTCCCCCAGCCCCCTCCGACATACAGTCCCATGTAAATAACATTCCTCCCTTCAGCCCTAACATACACTCCCAGCATTGCTCTGCCTCTCCCTTCACTAACCTCCCCTCATGTAGCAGAACTCACCACAGCTTCTTCCTCCAGGACTTCTCCTCGTCACTGCCCTCCTCTCCTGCACTGGTCACATGATGGAGACATCATCGCAGGTCCTTCTCAACCACTGCCTGTTTTATTGGTCACATGACCTATGATGTCATCATAGGTCCTTCAGCTCTTCTAGTGCATTAGATTCAATTGTATTGCTCTCCTGAGGAGTGCAATACCATTGTATCTAGCTGGCAGGCAGGACATTCGAGGCCTGGGACAAAACATCAGGGGCCCAGGCCCCAAATGTTTTAACCTAGCAACGCACCTGACCTGTATATTTAAAACCTTAAATGCCTGCAAACTGGATTCAGCAGATAAAATCTGCCCTGTTCATGCTTTAGTATTTCATGCTTTAGTTCATGCTTTAGTATTTTATTTTATTTTTTTGATGAATCAAGACAAGTGCCATGATCACAGCGTTTAGGCTCTGTACACACCCAGGTTGGATACTCCGTTAGGAGCTTCTGTCACACATGCAGTGCTATTTCGTCCAGTACATGGAAACCCAACAAACCTGATTATAGTCAATGTTGTTATTTTGAAATGAGCAATACGGATGTTAACAGAGTATAACTTTTTTATGGGATTTTTGTGGGACCTGGGATTTTTCTTTAATATTTTATTGTATTTGCTCCTTTCTCAATAAGTATCTTAATTGTCAATTTGAAAAGCAGCAGAATCTAGCAAATAATACATGGAAGAATTGTCTTTGAACTTCAGCTAAAACCTCCCCAAATTATCGTCCTGAGATGAGAGGTGACGCAGTGTATAGAGCAGACGCCGAGGCTTGGCCATACACATGTCTTTAGTTGACCTGATGTAGTAAAATCTGGTGGTTTCTTATTGGTAAGTAATGTACCTGCTGCTTTTATAGTGTGTTCTATGGAAGTAATATCTGACATCTGTCCCAAGGGCATTGACCAAGCTCCACATAATTATTACTGGGAGCTGCATTCTTACTGGTAGAAGACACTGACTGCTCATGTACTGTATGTGAACAAGTATCTATAAAGTATTATCATAAAAATTGTGTACACAGTATATTTGGTGCCACTTACTAGGCATGTCGGTCAAATTTAGCTTATCTTATGGTTGGTGTACATGTATTTTCTCTAAAGAGGGAACATGTTTTTAACAAAATTTAGTCACCCTCTATTGAGTATTTGATTATGACCAAGTTACATTTTCAATTGAATTAGATTTTTCAAGATCAAGTGAAGATGCAGTACTCCCCCGGTAAATCCCTCTGCCATAACAGCGCTTCCGCTCCAGTGCTTTCTTTACTGTGCTGCAGTCATAATGTCACATTGACTGCAAATGACTGCTGCAGCCAATCACTGGCCTCAGTCTCTCCCTCCTCCTTGTGTATTGCTGAAGGGGTATTCCAAAGCAAATAAAAACCTTTTGCATGGGCTGCACATGGTGAAAAAATAACAAAACTTATATTTACCCATTATCAATCAGGAAATAGCTGTGAATGCTGCGCTGCCAATAACTGGCTGCATCGGTGACCTGCCTCAGCCAGTGATTGGCAATCCCAGACATTTCCTACTGTGTCGAGACAGGAGCAGAAAATTGAGAGCAGCGGGAACCCCAACACCGTTGGAACTGCAGTGGTTAGGGACAAGCGAGGCAAGTGTAAGTGTCACGCCTTGCCCTGTGAATGTGCGGAGATCTGTCAGACTGGCTGCACGTGTCTGACTTTTCTGTTTGTTTTGATTTGGGTTTGAGCTGGATCCATCTTCCCTCAGGTGTACTGAGTTTCATTGTCAGTGAGGCTATTTATCCCTCCTTCCCCCAGTGGCCTGTGCGGGTTATAGTTCTTTCCTGGGAGCTCTTGATGTGTGGTGGATTGTCTTCTCCAGCTCTGCTCAAGATAAGTCCTCTCCGTTATTTCCCTTTGAATCTTGGGATCTAGGCCTCTAGGGAGACGCTTGCTTCCTCCTGGTTTGAAGAAGCAGGTTGCCTCTTCCCTTTGTCCTGCTGCTTAGGGTTTGCCCAGGGTGTTTCGGTTCAGGCACGAGGGCATGTGCATATCCACCATAAGGGTATGCAAATGGGCACAGCAGTTTAGGGAAAGCTTTTAGGGATCTCTAGGAGGTGACCCTTTTTCTCCCTAGCTTTAGGGCCTAGTCGTTTGTTCTGTTTGTTTTCCTGTGTTTGGTTATTTCCCCGCTTACCTACCTATCGTGACAGTAAGTTTTATTATTTTTCTTTCCCCATGTGCAGACTAATGGAAGAAAAGTGGTCAGTAGAGAGACAAGAAGCTTAACCACTGTGTAAGGCTACTTTCACACTTTTTTTCACACGTGTTTTTCTTTTCCGGCGCTGAGTTCCATCCTAGGGGCTCAAATCCGGAAAAGCACTGATATGTTTTATCCTAATGCATTCTGAATGGAGAGTAATCCGTTCAGGATACATCAGGATGTCTTCAGTTCAGTCTTTTTGACTGATCAGGCTTTTCAGAAAACCGTAGCATGCTGTATTTTTACCTCCGGCCAAAAATCCTGAACACTTTGACTGAACGCCGGATCCGGCCTTTTTCCCATTGACTTGCATTAACGCCGGATACGGCGCCGTGTGTTCCGTCAAACCGGATCTGGCTTTTGCATGTTAAACCCCAAAAATTTGGAAAAAAAAAGTTAAAGTCCATAAATGGCGGATCCGTTTTTTCTAATGCATTTTTTCATTATGATCAAAATCCTGATCAGGATTCAAATGTAATCTGTTTTCCCACGTTTTTCCGGATCCGGCGGGCAGTTACGGTGACTGAATTGAACGCCGGATTCAAACAACGCTAGTGTGAAAATAGCCTAACATTGATCCATTGAATATCTTTCATCATCAACAATATACAAGCTGTATAGAAGTTCTTGTAACTGCTGGCTTGTCCTTTAACTTGGCTTCTTGAACCCTGGTCTTTCAGGATACGTTGCTTACATTGAGGATATCCTAAGATCAACAAGAATTTTCAGGTCACACAGATATGTCCCCTGCATCCTACTGGGCTTCCCATGGACACAGAACAGACAAAGCATGTGCTGAGAATCATACTGTCAGGTGTGCGTTTTTATCTATCCATGTACCTCATGTCTATCTACTAATATATCAGTCTATCTATCTACCACATATTAATCTAGTTACATATATATATATATATATATATATATATATATATATACATATTAATCTTGGATAGATGGGTGGATAGATAGATAGATAGATAGATAGATAATGGATGGATAGAGAAATAGATATAGATAGATGGATAACAGATAGATAAGTAAATTTATTCTAACAATCTGTAGCTGCTTGCAGTTGCTCGTTCAAATTTAAAGATTGAAATTCTTTGTTCACCTAGTCTTGCTCACACTGCTGAGATTTTGCTACTATGTATCAAAGTGGACAATCCTTTGGAGGTAGACACATCACCAGCACAAATCTCTACACTCCACTATGGCTCTTACCCACCCTAATGCATTGTATCAAACTGCTAATGCAGCATGCAAAGTGACTGCAATACTTATTCCAAATAAGACCTAGGCTGGAGCTACAGGGCGATTTGTGACTGCACATCATAAGATCACAATGTCTCACTGCTGTATCGCAACGAATGTGAAAGTGAATGTGGCCATATTGTGACACGCGTTACCGACACGTTAGTCAGGTGAAATCCCAAAGTGCTGAATTTCTGTGCAATGACATCAGTTACCATTTTAGCAGTATTTGGGGGTACTATATCTCCTTATGGAGAACACCTTAAACGGCGTAAGGAGTCTTATAGCCCAGACAATGCTCCTCTGGAATTCTGGGAAGAGGATATGCAAATTAGCTCTAATGTCTCAAGGCCTCTTAAAAGGTCGAACATTGACTTGTAGGATAGCTACCTGACATCTGGTAGCATTAGAAGCAGAGCTTGCTAAGAGCTCATTTGCATACCCTCTTCTCATTTTGGCAGTGGAACATTTGTGTGTTAATATCAAGCGGCCAAAGGGAGTCCATAACAATTGCAGACAGAAAACAAACAGAAAAGTTCAGAAGACATGGTCGGGATAATTTTTCTTCGGCCAGATTGTATAATTTACACTATCACAGGGGAGATCAGAGCGGTGTGTTTGGTTATAATTTAGAAATTTAAAAAAATTCTTTGTAGCCAGATGTCGTCAGCACAAAACAATGGGGGGGGTGTAGTTCTCTTGTTCCAGGAGGACTGCTGCAAATATTACAACTCTCCAGCTAATAGAGGTTCTACTTATTGGGATTCTTTTTGTTTCTTTGACTTTTATGGTTGAGGAATAGAAAGCAGAGGTATGATGAAAATAATATATATGGAAATGTCACAACATTTTGGGAATGTGGTGTGCAGAATGAGGGGCCCCTTCCCGCCGCCCACCGCTGCTCTGCCTGGCTTCTAACATATTGAAACATTTTGTTTCTTAATAAGAGTGTTTAAGGGGAGAGGGTCAGAGGTCAGTCTGAGCGCCTGCAGCCTCCATCTCTCGGCAAGGAAAACCGCTAGCTGAGGGGGAAAGAAAACATTATACATTCTTTATTCAAGACCCTAATATTAACCCCTTCACCAGCCTGTAGGAAGTGGGGCGAGCTGAGAAATCCCATACTGTCTGACAATTCAGCATAATAAGTGACCAGTAGGGAAATGTAATATTTATTAATAGGAAAGAAAATAGTGAAGTATAACACATATTGGAAACCAGTCACTAAATATCAGTCTGACAAGCCTCAGACCTGTAGGTGTCGGTGCTTAGGTGGTTGTGTCTTCTTTGTGGCCATCACTCATGGGGCAGTTATGAGATAAGATATCCCTGTAAAATGTTACTATAACAAATGTCTTGAATCACATTGTATAATACTCCTGACTGATATGTTGTTCTTGTAATTGGGTGATGTCACTGGATGCGATGTCATTTTGGATCCTCATCCATGGAGATTGACACACAGAATATAATGTTAGCCTTGTTACTACACAGCTCTGCTTTCTCCTCTGACATAACCTAAAATGTGTTACCATTCATTCAGTGCTCCACTGATCTGGTGATCAGTCTACAGCTTTGTGGAAGCTGAGAGTGACATCCACCCCTGCTAGGATTTCTAGACCCTCATAGATACAAGCAGTACTAAGGACAGATGGTCTAAGTAACTATTGGGATTGTAGATATCCTACCACCAACAGGTGATCTGGCCGATCCCAACAGGCTGTTGGTACCTCAAATTGACATACCAGGGATCCCTGACTCCATCTGGCCAATTTCATAATTCCTCTCCTTCCAGGCCCTGTTTCAGCCATCCAGCAGGGCCTTGCAGGGTAACTTTTATCTTCTGCCCTCATCGGTATACTCAGGCATTGGAAGTCCACAGAGTTTCCAACGGTCAGAGAATGGATAGTAGCAGGGGTGGACTGGCCATGGACTCTACAGGGAAATTTCCTGGTGAGCCGATTCCCAGCGGGCCAACTGAGGACTCCTCATGGCCACTGGCAGGTACACAACAATCTGATGCTCTTAGCATTAATAAATGCTAGGAGTATCAGGTCCATAATTATGCACCTGACCAGCAGCCGTTGGTGCCCTCGTGAATGCTGTACTGTGGTATTTAGTTTTGCTGGGAGGTATTTTGTGCTGCAATAGGGTACTGCTGGCCCCACCTAATTCTGTTGTCTGCCTACTTGTGTTGGCCTGCCTTCTGTCAATTTAGACTCTCCTATAACTTGGGGCCACTTTTAGGTTTTTTCCAAGGCCACTTCCCAATCCGCCCCTGGATAGTAGCATTAGATCAAATTCATCGCATGGAAATGACAAATGACAGAAGATCATGATAGGGCTTACCCAATGGAGCACACATGGCTCCCATGCACAACTTACAAGTTATACAAGTTAGGGCCCCTCTTTAATACTTGGCCCTCTGGCGTATGCTGAGAACTGCTAGAATATGCTGAGATTTCGGATTTGTTGGTGGAGACAGTTGAGATGTAGTCTTTGATAGGATAGTGTCTGCTTCACATTACCCCTTACATTGCTCTCCCCTACCTTCTGCCCCCTCCTTTGTTTTACCTCTTTGTCTCCTCTTCTTTTTGTCCATATGTACCTGTTTGTTTCTGTACTTCTGCACAGCTTCTTGCACCCAGACTTAGTAGGGAGAAGTTTATTCTTTTTTATTTTCGTTTACTTGATTGAAATATTATGGAACTGTTTAATGCGTCATTTGTGCATTTTGTTATTACGGTATTTCTATATTGAATTTTTTTTTTTTATTGAGATTTAAAAAAAAAAACTCTTTCCATCATGGATTGGGAAGACACTGGCAGATGTTGAGTATAAAATACACTCTGAATTCCCACCTGCATCACAGTGCAGTGTACCATGGCTGATGATACGATACAAATAATTCTGTTAGAAGTCCTGTTTTTTGTAATATCTCCCCTCTTCCCACTGATCTCTCCTCTTTATATCCCATATTCCAGACATACAGCTCGTCTCGGAAGAATAAAAATCTTTTAGTCACTGAACTTGACTGATTGTTGAGCAGCAGTGTGTTTTATGTTGAGTGTCAGGAACTGCGGACTAGACATTATTTATTGAGGCCTCTGAGCTAATGACGGTTCATGGGATCATTTATCATGGACTCTGAAATGCAGATTTGGGGCAAAATTTGCACAGAAAATAAGTTTAAAGGAAGAAAAGATCAATAGTTTTTACCCTGACTTGTTTGTTAGCTGACTGTGTGATAAATGACTACCGCCCCTCTAATTGGCTTGTGCTGAATTCAAACTCCAACTCCCAGTATCCACTCCACAAGGATGGAAAAATGACAAGAGCCTGGTCACCAGTGCACCGGAATACTGATACTGGCCCTGGAGTTATTTTCTGGTATCTATGGAAATTGTAATTGAATTTGTCAGTAAATGTTACAGTCTTCCTCCTGTTCTAGGGCTCAGTCATGGCTTCTTTTCATAATGGATTCCAACAACGCCTGACTCTTTATGTTTAGGGCTCCTTCACTCCCATTTTTGTAGCTTTTTCTAGGTGATTTTGAGGCATTATTGCTCATATAGTGTGTTTTAACACCTGGCCTTTTTTTTACATGTCTAGCAAGTTTTTAGGGGAAAGTATGTGCCCCTCCCCAACCCATATGTGGGAAAAGCAAAAAAAAAAAAAAAAAAACACACAAAAAACCCTAAAAAATGGCAGAAAAAAACTTGAGTGACAACAGTCTTATTATGAAAAGAAATGCCTCCCGATAATAATTTTTTGTAATGTTTTTGCTCATATAGCTATGTTTTTGTCTGAAATGCTATTGCTGCAAAAACACACTTGAGGGGTGAAAAAAACACCACTACAGATAAACGCCTCTTTGTCATGCATTTAATATTCCCTACAGACTTCCATGCAACATCTGGAACTGCCGCATCTTGTCTTAGGCCTCATGCACACATACGTTTTTTTTCCCGTTTACATTCCGTTTTTTTGCGTTCCATATACGCTCCGTATACGGAACCATTCATTTTAATGGGTCCGCAAAAAAAAACAGAATGTACTCCATATGCACTCCGTTTCCGTATTTCCGTTCTGTTCAAAGATAGAACATATCCTATTATTGTCCGCATAACGGACAAGGATAGTACTGTTCTATTAGGGGCCAGCTGTTCCGTTCTGCAAAAAACGGAATGCACACGGATGTCATCCGTATTTTTTGCGGATCCGTTTTTTGTGGACCGCAAAATACTGAAAAAGCCATACGGTTGTGTGCAATAGGCCTTAAAGCGATTTTCTGGTAATAATGATTTTTTAATAAGTGCCCGTAACGTGCCCCCTGAAAGAGAAGACTCATGCTTACCTGCTCTACGCCGCTCTGGTCCTCCGTGCTGCCTCTGCTGTGTCCATCTTCCGGTCCCCGCACTGTGTACTTCCGGCTGGCTATGCACATGGTCACATGCACCACTCCAGCCAATGACTGATTTCAGCAGTGACGTGCTGCTTGTGGCCACATCATCGGTGAAGCCAGTCATTGGCTGGAGCAGTACATGTGACCATGCCAATGGATGCAGATGTGAACATTGCGAGGACTCGAAGATGGAGACTGCGGCAGGGAGAAGGTAAGTATGATTCTTCTGCGAGCACTTGCAAAAAAATCATTATTACCGTAAAACCCCTTTAAAAATGTGTCTGAAAACACCAAAATCTGCGAAAGCACTCAGAAAAAAGTGGAAAAAAAACTATGTGGGACATTAGCCTAAGGCTACTTTCACACTAGGGTTTTTACTGGATCCGGCAGGGTTCAGCAAAAACGCTTCCGTTACTGATAATACAACCATCTGCATCCGTTATGAACGGATCCGGTTGTATTATCTTTAACATTGCCAAGACGGATCCGTCATGAATTCCATTGAAAGTCAATGGAGGACGGATCCGTTTTCTATTGTGGCAGATTGTGGCAGAGAAAACGGATCCGTCCCCATTGACTTGCATTGCCGGATCCATCTTGCTCCGCATCACAGGACGGAAAGCAAGCTACAACATGTTGCGGTTTGCTCTCCGGTATGGGAACGCAACTGAATGGAACGGAATGCATTTTGGAGCACTCCGTTCTGTTCAGTTCAGTTTTGTCCCCATTGACAATGAATGGGGACAAAACGGAAGCGTTTTTTTCCGGTATTGAGCCCCGATGACGGATCTCGATACCGGAAAACTTAAATGCTTTTGTGAAAGTAGTCTTAGCCAGGTTTCTGTCTGTTTTCTTTTTCTTTATTTTTATGGGTTGGAGAAGTAAGTTCATACAGGGAGTGCAGAATTATTAGGCAAGTTGTATTTTTGAGGATTAATTTTATTATTGAACAACAACCATGTTCTCAATGAACCCAAAAAACTCATTAATATCAAAGCTGAATATTTTTGGAAGTAGTTTTTAGTTTGTTTTTAGTTTTAGCTATTTTAGGGGGATATGTGTGTGTGCAGGTGACTATTACTGTGCATAATTATTAGGCAACTTAACAAAAAACAAATATATACCCATTTCAATTATTTATTTTTACCAGTGAAACCAATATAACATCTCAACATTCACAAATATACATTTCTGACATTCAAAAACAAAACAAAAACAAATCAGTGACCAATATAGCCACCTTTCTTTGCAAGGACACTCAAAAGCCTGCCATCCATGGATTCTGTCAGTGTTTTGATCTGTTCACCATCAACATTGCGTGCAGCAGCAACCACAGCCTCCCACACACTGTTCAGAGAGGTGTACTGTTTTCCCTCCTTGTAAATCTCACATTTGATGATGGACCACAGGTTCTCAATGGGGTTCAGATCAGGTGAACAAGGAGGCCATGTCATTAGATTTTCTTCTTTTATAACATTTCTTGCCAGCCACGCTGTGGAGTACTTGGACGCGTGTGATGGAGCATTGTCCTGCATGAAAATCATGTTTTTCTTGAAGGATGCAGACTTTTTCCTGTACCACTGCTTGAAGAAGGTGTCTTCCAGAAAGTGGCAGTAGGACTGGGAGTTGAGCTTGACTCCATCCTCAACCCGAAAAGGCCCCACAAGCTCATCTTTGATGATACCAGCCCAAACCAGTACTCCACCTCCACCTTGCTGGCGTCTGAGTCGGACTGGAGCTCTCTGCCCTTTACCAATCCAGCCACGGGCCCATCCATCTGGCCCATCAAGACTCACTCTCATTTCATCAGTCCATAAAACCTTAGAAAAATCAGTCTTGAGATATTTCTTGGCCCAGTCTTGACGTTTCAGCTTGTGTGTCTTGTTCAGTGGTGGTCGTCTTTCAGCCTTTCTTACCTTGGCCATGTCTCTGAGTATTGCACACCTTGTGCTTTTGGGCACTCCAGTGATGTTGCAGCTCTGAAATATGGCCAAACTGGTGGCAAGTGGCATCTTGGCAGCTGCACGCTTGACTTTTCTCAGTTCATGGGCAGTTATTTTGCGCCTTGGTTTTTCCACACGCTTCTTGCGACCCTGTTGACTATTTTGAATGAAACGCTTGATTGTTCGATGATCACGCTTCAGAAGCTTTGCAATTTTAAGAGTGCTGCATCCCTCTGCAAGATATCTCACTATTTTTGACTTTTCTGAGCCTGTCAAGTCCTTCTTTTGACCCATTTTGCCAAAGGAAAGGAAGTTGCCTAATAATTATGCACACCTGATATAGGGGGTTGATGTCATTAGACCACACCCCTTCTCATTACAGAGATGCACATCACTTAATATGCTTAATTGGTAGTAGGCTTTCGAGCCTATACAGCTTGGAGTAAGACAACATGCATAAAGAGGATGATGTGGTCAAAATACTCATTTGCCTAATAATTCTGCACTCCCTGTATGTGACAGATTTGTTGCAGAAATTTCTGCAACTGAAAAATGTTTCCATTTCTCTGAATTGGGTTGTTTTGGTGGAGATTTCTGCAAATCCCAGATTTCTGCAAATTCCCATTCATGATGTTAAAGTGTAGATGTGTTGTCACCCTGTGTAACCTGACATTGCACTTATATTGTATGCCATTCCTATGTCTGTATTGAATATATTTGCTGTAATTCCAAATGTACACCAGCAGGTGGCAGCAATATGTAGACAGAATAAGGCCAGTTAGTATACCTAGACTGGAATATACCATTCCAGGCTAGCTTCCCCTATCTGAGGAGGAGTGGAATGTTCCCACAACCTACTTCAGAGGGAGGATAGAAAGTTCTAGGCAGTGTACCAGCCACCCTCTGTTGGGGTAGGCTCTGTGAATAGGAGCTCCCAGAAACAGGGATCCCAACCAAAGATTCAGGCCTAACCTGAGGCCCAAAGCAACCTTTCCCAGCCTGAGTTCCTTACCTCAGCTGGATGACAAAGAAAGCAGCAACTTCAGAACTATCAGATCTCCAGGAAGAAACCACCATTCCCTGCGAGCAGTCCTGTAAGTACAGATTCCAAATACAAGGAGAAGATAAGTACCTCCATAGCTAGTCAGGCCCATACTAAGCAGACCTCAGACAGAGCAGAAGACAGATGCCTGCCAGATTCTTAAAGGCGTATGTACTAGATGCAGAATATAGATATAATTCCTGCCACATATTGCCAATACCTGCTGGGACCTAAAGACTATTGCTGTAATATTGTATGGATCTAGAGCTGCATAAGATAACCTCAAGTAAAGACAAGTTGAACCCTATTCTCTGTGTGGAATTCCATCATTCCTACATTACTCCTATTTACAGCACTCAATTTTGTTGCATGTGAGCCAGGATACAGGAGTCCGGCCGTACTAAGGTAGGAGACACCGTTGACACAATACAGGGACAATATCCCCCTCTGGCATTCCTAACCTAGTACATGAGCTATTACCATCTTAAAGGGCCCTTCTACAGTACCTGCGCAAGCTGCAACTGGCGTCACGAACTTATTCACCTATAAATCTGACCCACTGCATAGCAGCCCCAACTGACCCAGTGTCCTGCTCATTGCGTCAAGTGAATGGGCCTGGCATAAACCTTTGTGCAGCAAATCTGCCATATGTGGATATACCCTAACACTACAGAGTAGTGCATGCTGTCAAAAAATACAATATTTCATAACATGTGAGATTGCATGGACCCACATGTCAAATATCGTGTAACTTTTTCTGTGTGTGAGATGTTCAGTATTGCCTTCACTAAGGCCTCATGCACACGACAATAGTTTTTTGCGTCTGCAAATTGTGTGTCCGCCCAAAAAAACGGATGCGGCATCCGTTTTTTTTGGAGGATCCGTTTTTTCCCACAGATCCCTTGTAATAAATGCCTATCCTTGTCCGCAAATGTGAAAAAAGTAGGACATGCACTATTTTTTTTTGCTGAAGGGAAACACGGACAACGGATGCGGAACACAAACAGATGAACTATCAGCATTTTTTTGCTGACCCATTGAAATGAATGAGTCCCCATCCTATCCACAAAAAAAACTGAACAGAGGTCGTCGTGTGCATGAGGCCTAAGGAAATGGATTTCCTTGTTGCTCATCCATTATGATAAAGGATATATTGTGAACATGTTGTAGTTATACACCAGTATTCTTCAGCCACATTAGGCTTTTATCACATTTGCCGGGTAGCACCTGGATCTCTACCGGACCTCATTATAGTTAATGGAGCTGACGGGTATTCTGGTAACATCCGGCAATCCTGGATCCGGAGATAACATAGAACAGTCCTATCCTTGTCAATAATAAATTCTATTTTTTGTGGGCGCAGCGGAACGGACATACGGATGTGGACAGCAGTGTGCTGATGTGGAGACAAAATACGTTCATGTGCATGAGCCCTTAGAGTGTGCACTGTGGCTTCTGCATTGCTCTTCATCATTCGCATTCACTCGGGCAGCTCAGTGACTATAATGTAAATTATATATAGGACAATAAAGTTGTTTAATTATTAGCCGCCAGCACCAGGTTGACTGTCCGCTTTTAGTGACGGTTTATGCTTTAATTTACACACGTCTGTGTTTTGACGACTTTTTTGTTTTGTTTTGTTTCCTGGACATTTTGACCTTCGTGTTGAAATATCCCCCACACCTCATCGAGCCGCCCATGCCCCCGTCACTGTGAGCACTTCATAGTCTGCCAGAAGTTTGAAAAGTTATCCCTGGTCATGTTATAAGTCAAGGCAAACAAGCCTCCTAGAGTCCCCCCAGCTAGACGGGTCCAGGCTGCCAGCAAGCCTGTGGCTAACATCATTCCCATGTGGATTTACTAGCCAAAAGTAAATTACTGGCTGATTAAAACCATATGAGGGCAGCGAGTGGAGAAAGTACAAGATACACAGGAAGGGTTTGTGTTCTTCTGCTCTCACTACCTCACACCCTCTTACTAGTTCCCTCAATCATAATACAGCTAGCTGGTATTTACTGGGTCAGCTGGGCGATCGACTGCGATGAAACATTTATTCACCACCCCCAGATATGTGCAACAATTGATAAATGTTGAATATTTTGATTATATAAGAACCATACAGTTTTCTGTCATCAAAAATAATGCTAAATTTGTTAGCAAATGTACAAATTTAATTCTGTATGTCACAATCGGGACTTTAAACCAGAAAACCAATGCAGCAGGATTTTGATACTGATGACTTACTTTAGGATAGGCCTTCAGTATCTGATCAGTGAGGTTCCAGCGCTGGAACTACACAGCTCTGTCCATTGTGCAGTGTATGGAGATGGTACTGATGGATCAAATATTGATGGCCCATCCTGAGACATACAGTCTGGTCCATAAATATTGGGACATCAACACAATTCTAACATTTTTGGCTCTATACACCACCACAATGGATTTGAAATTAAACTAACAAGATGTGTTTTAACTGCAGACTGTCAGCTTTAATTTGAGGGTATTTACCGTACATCCAAATCAGGTGAACTGTGTAGGAATTACAACAGTTTGCATATGTGCCTCTCACTTGTTAAGGGACCAAAAGTAATGGGACAATTGGCTTCTCAGCTGTTCCATGGCCAGGTGTGTGTTATTCCCTCATTATCCCAATTACAATGAGCAGATAAAAGGTCCAGAGTTCATTTCAAGTGTGCTATTTGCATTTGAAATCTGTTGCTGTCAACTCTCAAGATGAGATCCAAAGAGCTGTCACTATCAGTGAAGCAAGCCATCATTAGGCTGAAAAAACAAAACAAACCCATCAGAGAGATATCAAAAACATTAGGCAGAAGAAAACACCCTTCACAACAGTTGGCCAGATCAAGAACACTCTCCAGGAGGTAGATGTATGTGTGTCAAAGTCAACAATCAAGAGAAGACTTCACCAGAGTGAATACAGAGGGTTCACCACAAGATGTAAACCATTGGTGAGCCTGAAAAACAGGAAGGCCAGATTAGAGTTTGCCAAACGAGATCTAAAAAAAGCCTTCACAGTTCTGGAACAACATTCTATGGACAGATGAGACCAAGATCAACCTGTACCAGAGTGATGGGAAGAGAAGAGTATGGAGAAGGAAAAGAACTGCTCATGATACTAGGCATACCATCTCATCAGTGAAGCATGGTGGTGGTAGTGTCATGGCGTGGGCATGTATGGCTGCCAATGGAACTGGTTCTCTTGTATTTATTGATGATGTGACTGCTGACAAAAGCAGTAGGATGAATTCTGAACTGTTTCGAGCAATATTATCTGCTCATATTCAGGCAAATGCTTCAGAACTCATTGGACGGCGCTTCACAGTGCAGATGGACAATGACCCAAAGCATACTGAAAAAGCAACCAAAGAGTTTTTTAAGGAAAAGAAGTGGAATGTTATACAATGGCCAAGTCAATCACCTGACCTGAATCCGATTGAGCATGCATTTCACTTGCTGAAGACAAAACTGAAGGGAAAATGCCCCAAGAACAAGCAGGAACTGAAGACAGTTGCAGTAGAGGCCTCGCAGAGCATCACCAGGGATGAAACCCAGCGTCTGCTGATCTTTATGCGTTCCAGACTTCAGGCTGTAATTGACTGCAAAGGATTTGCAACCAAGTATTAAAAAGTGAAAGTTTGATTTATGATTATTATTCTGTCCCATTACTTTTGGTCCCTTAACAAGTGGGAGGCACATATGCAAACCGTTGTAATTCCTACACCGTTCACCTGATTTGGATGTAAATACCCTCAAATTAAAGCTGATAGTCTGCAGGTAAAGCACATCTTGTTCGTTTCATTTCAAATCCATTGTGGTGGTGTATAGAGCCAAAAATGTTAGAATTGTGTCGATGTCCCAATACTTATAGACCTGACTGTATGTCCTGTTGTAAGTCACCTACAGAGCAAGTGCGGTCACCGCAGAGCTGTTGCTTTCTCTCTGTGGCAGCAAAATTTTGAGTTTACAAAGATAACTATTAATGAAATCTAACAGAAATAGTGTGGTGTTCAACAGGCAGGAAATGCTCAAACCCATATGCAGTTATGCACATATATACAGGGGAGCAAATCCTGCACTTGTGGCCCATTGCTAATGGCGATCCCCAGCAAAAATGCATACGGCGGAGGATGCCTGCTGTGGACCACAAGTACCACAAGAGACATCCTACACAAGATAGCAATTATGTGGATGTGATAAACAGTATAACAATCTAATAACAAGGACAGGTGCACTCTGCGGTCTTACTAAGCACTCAAACTGGTGTTAAAATTGAGAGATTAGCCAACATGTCCTACTATGCACCGCGCCAAGGTTTCTCAAGTAGCTCGGGTCCTAACACTCACCTACCTGAGCCATATGGGCAATACCACGGTCCAGTGGGCGAATTACAGGAATGTGCGGACCGACTCGCAGACAACTCACCAGTTAACTCCAACATCTACCATGTGCATAACTGCATATGGGTTTGAGCATTTCCTGCCTGTTGAACACCACGCTATTTCTGTTGGTTTGCTTGTATATGGAGGTGTATAAACTCCAATTTAAATGTGCCTGTTTTCCATCCACAGGCTACATTTAGGTGCACCTGTGAAGCCTGGGCCATACCAGCCAGTCTTGAGTGGGACTCGCAGACTCCTCCCTCCTCCCATTGCTGGCATGGTAGATGTTGGAGTTAACTGGTGAGTGGTCTGTGAGTCGGTCCTCACACTCCTGTACTTCGCCCACTGGCTCCTGGTATTGCCCATGCGGTAAGGTAGGTGAGTGTTAGAACCCGAGCTACTTGAGAAACCTTGGTGCGGTGCTCGGGCCCAGACATGTCCTCCTAGTAGGACATGTTGGCTAGTCTCTCAATTTCTCAAATTCTCAACCAGTTTCAGGGCTTAGTAAGATCGCAGAGTGCACCTGTCCTTGTTATTAGAATATTAATGAAATCTGTATAATTGTGTGCATGTATCTATGTAACTGTGTGTATATATCTGTCAGAGTATAATTTGTGTCATTATATGTATTCATAATGATTTTATGTATTTCTCTCTTAGGCCTCTTGCACACGAACGTGTGCTGCCCGTGCCCATGCTGCAGACCGCAAATTGCACCGACCGTGGGTCAGCCACATGAGGATCGTGACCCCATTCATTTGAATGGGGTCCGCGATCCGTCCGTTCCGCAAAAAGATAGGACAAGTTCTATCTTTTTGCGGGACGGAAGCACAGAACGGAACCCCGCGAAAGCACTCTGTAGTGCTTCCGTTCCGTCGTTCCGCACCGCATCTCTGGATTTGCAGGCCCATTTAAGTGAATGGGTCCGCATCCGTGATGCGGAATGCACACGGCTGATGTCCCGTGTATTGCAGACCCACCGTATGCGGGCCGCAATACGGCCACGGGGGACACACAGTCGTGTGCAAGAGACCTTAGTGTAGAGTTTTATGCATGTGTCCATATCATTGTGTGAATCAATGGATTTGTGTGTATGCATCTGTCCCTATATTTGTGTGTGTATCAATGGATAAGTGTATATGTTTCTGTCAGTGTATACTTATATGTGTCTATATAACTGTGTGTATCTGTGTAGAATTGTCTATTTAACAGTGTTTAATGGTGTGCATCCAAGTAATTGTATCTGCATAATTTTGAGTATGTATCCATATAATTGTGTATGTACAGTCGTGGCCAAAAGTTTTGAGAATGACACAAATATTAGTTTTCACAAAGTTTGCTGCTAAACTGCTTTTATATCTTTGTTTCAGTTGTTTCTGTGATGTAGTGAAATATAATTACACGCACTTCATACGTTTCAAAGGCTTTTATCGACAATTACATGACATTTATACAAAGAGTCAGTATTTGCAGTGTTGGCCCTTCTTTTTCAGGACCTCTGCAATTCGACTGGGCATGCTCTCAATCAACTTCTGGGCCAATTCCTGACTGATAGCAACCCATTCTTTCATAATCACTTCTTGGAGTTTGTCAGAATTAGTGGGTTTTTGTTTGTCCACCCGCCTCTTGAGGATTGACCACAAGTTCTCATGGGATTAAGATCTGGGGAGTTTCCAGGCCATGGACCCAAAATGTCAACGTTTTGGTCCCCGAGCCACTTAGTTATCACATTTGCCTTATGGCACGGTGCTCCATCGTGCTGGAAAATGCATTGTTCTTCACCAAACTGTTGTTGGATTGTTGGAAGAAGTTGCTGTTGGAGGGTGTTTTGGTACCATTCTTTATTCATGGCTGTGTTTTTGGGCAAAATTGTGAGTGAGCCCACTCCCTTGGATGAGAAGCAACCCCACACATGAATGGTCTCAGGATGCGTTACTGTTGGCATGACACAGGACTGATGGTAGCGCTCACCTTTTCTTCTCCGGACAAGCCTTTTTCCAGATGCCCCAAACAATCGGAAAGAGGCTTCATCGGAGAATATGACTTTGCCCCAGTCCTCAGCAGTCCATTCAACAAACTTTCTGCAGAAGATCAATCTGTCCCTGATGTTTTTTTTGGAGAGAAGTGGCTTCTTTGCTGGCCTTCTTGACACCAGGCCATCTTCCAAAAGTCTTCGCCTCACTGTGCGTGCAGATGCGCTCACACCTGCCTGCTGCCATTCCTGAGCAAGCTCTGCACTGGTGGCACTCCGATCCCGCAGCTGAATCCTCTTTAGGAGACGATCCTGGCGCTTGCTGGACTTTCTTGGACGCCCTGAAGCCTTCTTAACAAGAATTGAACCTCTTTCCTTGAAGTTCTTGATGATCCTATAAATTGTTGATTGAGGTGCAATCTTAGTAGCCACAATATCCTTGCCTGTGAAGCCATTTTTATGCAACGCAATGATGGCTGCACGCGTTTCTTTGCAGGTCACCATGGTTAACAATGGAAGAACAATGATTTCAAGCATCACCCTCCTTTTAACATGTCAAGTCTGCCATTTTAACCCAATCAGCCTGACATAATGATCTCCAGCCTTGTGCTTGTCAACATTCTCACCTGAGTAAGGGCTCATGCACACGACAGTATTTTACGTTCAGTATACTGGCCGTTTTTGTAGTTCAGTATGCGGAACATATACTGAACCATTCATTTCAATGGTTCAGCAAAAAATACTGAGGTGTCTCAGTGTGCATTCCGTTTCAGTATTTCAGTATTTCCGTACCGTGAAAAGATAGAACATGTCCTATTCTTGTCCGCAAATCACGGTGCTTGGCTCCATTCAAGTCAATGGGTCCGCAAAAAAAACGGAACACATACGGAAATGCATCCGTATGTCTTCCGTTTCCGTTCCGTTTTTTGCTGAACCATCTATTGAAAATGTTATGCCCAGCCCAATTTCATCTATGTAATTACTGTATACTGTATATGCCATACGGAAAAACGGAACGGAAAAACGGAACAGAAACACAACGGAAACAAAAAACGGAACAACGGATCCGTGAAAAACGGACCGCAAAACACTGAAAAAGCCATACGGTCATGTGCATGAGGCCTTAACAAGACGATTACTGAAATGATCTCATCAGGTCCTTTAATGACAGCAATGAAATGCAGTGGAAATGTTTTTTGGGGATTAGGTTAATTTTCATGGCAAAGAAGGACTATGCAATTCATCTGATCACTCTTCATAACATTCTGGAGTATATGCAAATTGCTATTATAAAAACTTAAGCAGCAACTTTTCCAATTTCCAATATTTATCTAATTCTCAAAACTTTTGGCCACGACTGTACTGTATATATCAATGGATAACTATGTATGTCTCTGTCAGTGTATAACTTTGTGCATATGTATAGTTGTGTGTATCTGTGTATTATTGTATTTATCTATCTATATAATGGTGTGTATGTATGTGTATAATCCTGTGCATCTGTGCATAATTGTATGTACTTATAATCTAATCTATATAGTCCGTCTAACTGCTGTCCGTGCTCCACATGGGGTTTAGAGCTCATGCCCATTGCCATTGCCGTTTTTGTGGTATGCAAATTGCGGTTCCGCAAAAAAAGAATACCGGCTGTGTGCAGTCCGCATTATGCAGAACGGAATGGCCGACCCCTAATGGAACAGTCCTATCCATGTCCGTAAGGTAGACAAGAATAGGACGTGTTCTATAATTTTACAGATGGCACAGAACGGACGTGTGGATGTGCCAGCAAAACGGAGTGTTGTCCGCATCTTTTGCAGCCCCACTTAAGTGAATGGGTCCACATCCGACCCGCAAAAAATGCAGATCTGATGCGCACCAAAATACATTCGTGTGCATGAGCCCTTAATCTGGATATGACTGTGTAGTTGCATATGTACCTGTCAATGTATAATTGTGTTTGTATCTGATAATGTATGCTTGTGTACTTGTATCTATATACTGTAATTGTGTATCTGTAGGTGTATATAATGTGTAAATGTCTATGTATCTACATAATTGTGTGTGTGTCTATTAATTGTATATGTATCTGTCAATGTATACTTGTATGTTTGTATCTATATAATTATGTATATGTCAGTGTATAATTGTGTCTATATAACTTTGTATCTGTAAGTGTCTAATGTTGTTTATTTGTCTATATAATTGTGTGTGTGTGTGTGTATATCTGTTAATTGCCTTTGTGTTTGTCTATATAATTGTGTAACTGTAAAGGTTCTATTATACCTACAGATAATAGCTAAGATCATCGCTAACAAACGTTCGTATGAATGCTTGTTAGTGATGATCTGGCAATGTAATACTGCCGCAAACGATTGTTCATCGGGTAAAAATAATCATTTGCCAGTGGCAGATCGTTCCGTGTAATCAGCACTCTGCGGCCAGCAAACAACGATTCCGTATGGGGATGAGCGATGGCAATAGCATAGGTCTCCTCTGCTAGTGAGCAGGCGATTGTTGGGAAGGAACGCTTCCATCCCGACAATTGCCTGCAGAATCTGTAGGTGTAATGTCTCTATAATACTTTGTGTATGTGTATCTACAGTATAAATAGCATGTGTATCTGTCAGTGTATATATGTGTATATGTATTTATATAATTGTGTGTCTGTAAGTGTATAGTTTTGTGTGTGTCTATATAATTGTGTGTGTTTGTATCTATATAATTGTGTTTGTATCTATCAGTGTACACTTGTGTGTTTGTATCTATATAATTCTGTGTGTATCTGTCAGTGTACACTTGTGTGTTTGTATCTATATAATTGTGTGTGTATCTGTCAGTGTACACTTGTGTGTTTGTATCTATATAATTGTGTGTGTATCTGTCAGTGTACACTTGTGTGTTTGTATCTATATAATTCTGTGTGTATCTGTCGGTGTATACTTGTGTGTTTGTATCTATATAATTGTGTGTATCTGTCAGTGTATACTTGTATGTTTGTATCTATAGAATTGTGTGTTTATCTGTCAGTGTACACTTGTGTTTGTATCTATATAATTGTGTGTGTTTGAATCTATAGAATTGTATGTGTATCTGTCAGTGTACACTTGTGTGTTTGTATCTATAGAATTGTGTGTGTATCTGTCAGTGTATACTTGTGTGTTTGTATCTATATAATTGTGTGTGTATCTGTCAGTGTATACTTGTGTGTTTGTATCTATATAATTCTGTGTGTATCTGTCGGTGTATACTTGTGTGTTTGTATCTATATAATTGTGTGTGTATCTGTCAGTGTACACTTGTGTGTTTGTATCTATATAATTGTGTGTGTATCTGTCAGTGTACACTTGTGTGTTTGTATCTATATAATTCTGTGTGTATCTGTCAGTGTATACTTGTGTGTTTGTATCTATATAATTGTGTGTATCTGTCAGTGTATACTTGTATGTTTGTATCTATAGAATTGTGTGTTTATCTGTCAGTGTACACTTGTGTTTGTATCTATATAATTGTGTGTGTTTGAATCTATAGAATTGTATGTGTATCTGTCAGTGTACACTTGTGTGTTTGTATCTATAGAATTGTGTGTGTATCTGTCAGTGTATACTTGTGTGTTTGTATCTATATAATTGTGTGTGTATCTGTCAGTGTATACTTGTGTGTTTGTATCTATATAATTCTGTGTGTATCTGTCGGTGTATACTTGTGTGTTTGTATCTATATAATTGTGTGTGTATCTGTCAGTGTACACTTGTGTGTTTGTATCTATATAATTGTGTGTGTATCTGTCAGTTTACACTTGTGTGTTTGTATCTATATAATTGTGTGTGTATCTGTCAGTGTACACTTGTGTGTTTGTATCTATATAATTGTGTGTGTATCTGTCAGTGTACACTTGTGTGTTTGTATCTATATAATTGTGTGTGTATCTGTCAGTGTACACTTGTGTGTTTGTATCTATATAATTGTGTGTGTATCTGTCAGTGTACACTTGTGTGTTTGTATCTATATAATTGTGTATCTGTTAGTTTACAGTATTACATATAATTGTGTACAATTGTTTGTACTTGTCTATATATCAGTGAATCCATGGTGTGGAGAACACATCACACGCCACAGGCACTCTGCCCAGAGGCTGTTGAACAAATCTGCAGGGTTCTGTTGCCCCAGCAGCGCGTTTCAGGCCTCTCTGGGCATGAAGGGGTTACATCTTCTCAACACAGACATTGTAGTGTTTGCATCTGAACTTGATTAAAACCATCCCGGCTACCAAATCCTCAGGTTACTTCTGCACCGACTTCCAAAGCCCAGAATTATTCAATTCATTTCATTTAACAAGACTTTGCAAAATTAACCGTCTAATTACTGAGCAAGGATCGTGTTTCTTTCTGGTATTTTCACCCTTCTGTTACCACAAGAGCTCGTCCAACTGCAGAGGGCGGCGCGTTCCTGCCTTCAGTAACTCCTGGCTGTAGATCCAACCACTGTGGCTCCTTTATTCCATGTGTGCTCTCCATATGGGCTGCACATTAACATTGACTGAGGAAATCCATGGCGTTTATTGTCTGCTTTGTGTCAGGACAAGGGCCGCAGCGCAAAATATGTGTCCAGGAGAACAAGGCCGGATTATAGTCCACATGAGCATTACCCCTGGACATCTAGTACCCGGTCACCACCTCGTCTGACAGGAACCATTACCTCCTTATGTCAATCGTGCGTGTTATTTAACATATGTGCACATAAAGACGGGATCACAACACATTTTTGCCATCCGTTTAACGTGTAAATAAATATATACATTAAGGACGCCTCAGACTGGTGTCATACCGTTGCATCCGTTCACCATAGAGTTCCATGTACCAGAGCACCATGTATTGTTTTTTTTACTGAAGGATACAGTGGGATGCGAAAGTTTGGGCAACCTTGTTAATCATCATGATTTTCCTGTGTAAATCGTTGGTTGTTACGATAAAAAATGTCAGTTAAATATATCATATAGGAGACACACACAGTGATATTTGAGAAGGGAAATGAAGTTTATTGGATTTACAGAAAGTGTGCTATATTTGTTTCAACAAAATTAGGCAGGTGCATAAATTTGGGCACCACAAAAAAGAAATGAAATCAATATTTAGTAGATCCTCCTTTTGCAGAAATTACAGCCTCTAAACGCTTCCTGTAGGTTCCAATGAGAGTCTGGATTCTGGTTAAAGGTATTTTGGACCATTCCTCTTTACAAAACATCTTTAGTTCATTCAGGTTTGATGGCTTCCGAGCATGGACAGCTCTCTTTAAGTCACACCACAGATTTTCTATTATATTCAGGTCAGGGGACTGAGATGGCCATTCCAGAACGTTGTACTTGTTCCTCTGCATAAACGCCTTAGTGGATTTTGAGCAGTGTTTAGGGTCGTTGTCTTGTTGAAAGATCCAGCCCCGGCGCAGCTTCAGCTTTGTCACTGATTCCTGGACATTGGTCTCCAGAATCTGCTGATACTGAGTGGAATCCATGCGTCCCTCAACTTTGACAAGATTCCCAGTCTCTGCACTGGCCGCACAGCCCCACAGCATGATGGAACCACCACCATATTTTACTGTAGGTAGCAGGTGTTTTTCTTGGAATGCTGTGTTCTTTTTCCTCCATGTATAACGCCCCTTGTTATGGCCAAATAACTCAATTTTAGTTTCATCAGTCCACAGCACCTTATTCCAAAATGAAGCTGGCTTGCCCAAATGTGCTTTAGCCCACCTCAAGCGGCACTTTTTACGCTGTGGGCGGAGAAAAGGCTTCCTCTGCATCACTCTCGCATACAGCATCTCCTTGTGTAAAGTGCGCCGAATGGTTGAACGATGCACAGTGACTCCATCTGCAGCAAGATGATGTTGTAGGTCTTTAGTGCTGGTCTGTGGGTTGACTCTGACTGTTCTCACCATTCGTCGCTTCTGTCTATCCGAGATTTTTCTTGGTCTGCCACTTCGAGCCTTAACTTGAACTGAGCCTGTGGTCTTCCATTTCCTCAATATGTTCCTAACTGTGGAAACAGACAGCGGAAATCTCTAAGACAGCTTTCTGTATCCTTCCCCTAAACCATGATGGTGAACAATCTTTGTCTTCAGGTCAGTTGAGAGTTGTTTTGAGACCCCCATGTTGCTACTCTTCAGAGAAAATTAAAAGAGGAGGGAAACTTACAATTGACCCCCTTAAATACTCTTTCTCATAATTGGATTCACCTGTGTATGTAGGTCAGGGGTCACTGAGCTTACCAAGCCAATTTGAGTTCCAATAATTAGTTCTAAAGGTTTTGGAATCAATAAAATGACAACAGTGCCCAAATTTCTGCACCTGCCTAATATTGTTTAAACAATTATAGCACACTTTCTGTAAATCCAATAAACTTCATTTCACTTCTCAAATATCACTGTATGTGTCTCCTATATGATATATTTAACTGACATTTTTTATCGTAACAACCAACGATTTATACAGGAAAATCATGACGATTAACAAGGTTGCCCAAACTTTCGCATCCCACTGTATAAAAGCATGGTGTGCTGCGCTTTTGCATCCTTTTTTTTCCAACATATGGCAAAAACGTAATGTGAACCCGGCCTTACTGTTGCGTGTTCACTGTAAGCCTGGTATGACAATATGTGAGCACTATATGTTGGTATAATATAAGTACTGTCATAGACATCCCATGTGGACGCCCCTTATAACCCTCTGCTTCCTTCTTTCTTCAGCACATATTTTATCTAGGGACATCTACAGAGGTTGGTTCATCCCTAAAGAAAATGGAAGCAGAAAACAGTATAAAACCCAAAAAAGGGTCAAAAAGTGAACGGAAACTACAGGTTTGTAAGTTTAACCTCTATTGTGGGCAAATAGTTTGAAGTCTTCTGGGTTTATAAGGGATAGATTCTGTCATACTTTTTTGATCAGTTCCTATGAAGAGCATCTGATACTGTGTCACATAGAATCTTATGGGGAGATTTATCAAACTGGTGTAAAGTAGAACTGGCTTAGTTGCCCATAGCAACCAATCAGATTCCAATGAAAGGTGGAATCTGATTGGTTGTTATGGGTAACTATGCCAGTTCTACTTTAGATCAGTTTGATAAATAAACCCCTTAGTACAGTGGTCGGCAAGCCGCGGCTCGCGAGCCACATGCGGCTCTTTTGATCCTTCACTGCGGCTCTTTGGTTCGGGCTGGCGGGTGGGCGGCCGCGCAGCTATATCGCGCCGCTCAAGCTGCTTGTAAATTGTCCGTCATGCGCCTGCTGCCCCGTCTGTCTGCTCCTTCCACTTTATGAATGAAGCAGGCAGGCAGGGCAGGAGGCGCATGACGGAGGGAGAGATGTCACGCTGCGCACAGCAGCAGAAGGGCGGGCAGCGCGGCTCTAGTTCGGCTGCCCACTGTGAGGAGGGGTGAAGAGGCCGCCGCTCAGGAGGAACGAAATGTCCTGCAGCAGAAAGGTAGGAGCTGCCCCCGGTGTGTGCACTGCACCGGCCCCGCCGCAAGTGTCCCTGCCCCCTTCCTTCCCCCCACTAATACATTACTTACTGGAAGGCACTTATGGGGGATATCTGTGGATGGCTCACTTATGGGGGATATCTGTGGAGGGCACTTATGGGGGATATCTGAGGAGGGCACTTATGGGGGATATCTGTGGATGACACATATATAGCATCTTATGCTATATATGTGTCATCCACAGATATCCCCCATAAGTGCGTCATCCACAGATATCCCCCATAAGTGCGTCATCCACAGATATCCCCCATAAGTGCGTCATCCACAGATATCCCCCATAAGTGCGTCATCCACAGATATCCCCCATAAGTGCGTCATCCACAGATATCCCCCATAAGTGCGTCATCCACAGATATCCCCCATAAGTGCGTCATCCACAGATATCCCCCATAAGTGCGTCATCCACAGATATCCCCCATAAGTGCGTCATCCACAGATATCCCCCATAAGTGCTTCATCCACAGATATCCCCCATAAGTGCGTCATCCACAGATATCCCCCATAAGTGCGTCATCCACAGATATCCCCCATAAGTGCGTCATCCACAGATATCCCCCATAAGTGCGGCATCCACAGATATCCCCCATAAGTGCGTCATCCACATTACATCCACATCTGCAGACAAGTTTAAGAAAAGTAAAAAATGATAAAGATAAAATGAAATAATAATCAAGATCCAAATAAAAGAAAGTACATATAAAAGTATTCAAAAACACACTCTGGGCTCATGCCCACGAATGTAAGGGCGCCGTGCCTGTGCTGCGGACCGCAAATAGCGGTCCGCAATGCACGGACACAGACCATGGGGCAGCTGCATGAGGATCGCGGACCCATTCACTTGAATGGGGTTCGCGATCCGCATCCGACTGCCCGCACCGCAAAAAAGTAGCGCATGCTGAAGTGAATGGGTCCATGATGCGGGCTGCACACGGCCGTGTGCAGCCTGCATCATGGACCCATTCACTTTAATGGGTCCAGGATCCGGGATATGAGTGCTACAGTGTGCTTCCGTGGTGCTTCTGGCTGTGCCTCCGCACCGCAAAAAAGTAGTGCATGCGCCCGGATCCTGGACCCATTGAAGTGAATGGGTCCTTGATGCGGACTGCATCATGGACCCATTCACTTCAGCATGCGCTACTTTTTTGCGGGCACACGGTCGTGAGCATGAGCCTAATATTCCTCACTGGTACTGTTGATGCAATATTTTAGGTTTTAAAAATGTGGCTCTCGAAAGAAATTCCAATCGTGGTTTTGGCGATATTTGGCTCAGTTGACAAAAAAGGTTGCCCACCACTGCCTTAGTATATAAAATGAGAATGCTTGGACTGGGGGAAAATGTCTGTATGTGGGTAAGTAACTGGCTGAGAGAAAACAGAGGGTGGTTATTAACGGTACACACTCAGATTGGGTCACTGTCATTAGTGGGGTACCTCAGGGGTCAGTATTGGGCCCGATTCTCTTCAACATAGTCATGAATATTCTTGTAGAAGGATTACACAGTAAAATATAATTTTTTGCAGATGACACTAAACTGTGTAAAGTAGACAGATCTGGATAAATTAGAGGTTTGGACAGAGAAGTGACAAGTAGTTAAGGCTGCATGCAGCCTGTATTTGTGGACGGGGCCAGGTCACTCCTCTTAAACCCCCCACTCCTGGGTCCTCTCCGCCACGCACGCCGCATTCGTACATCCCCGGCAGTTCACGTCACTTCCGGTACGCTCGCTGGTCAGGTAAGTGGTGGCGCACGCCACTCCATGCAAACCATCGCTCCTACCCCTGTTTCCCCCTCGTACGACTCACCCGACCCGCTCCGGTGCCTGTTTCCTCTGAGCACCCTCCATTCCCGGTCGGTCCGCTGCTGCTCCACGGCGCGCCCCTCATCTCGCGAGAGGACGTGCCCATGCTCGTCGGTCCCGCTCTGGAGCCCGGCGGCGGACATCACGCGCCCTCCTCCACTTGGGGGGGGGGGGCCCTACGTCACACGCCACACCGCACCGCATGCTCAGGACGCAGTGTTTCCCCCCCCCAGCGCGACGTCTCCTTGTTCCGCTCTGGTCGGGGAGGAAGGGCTGTACTGCTCCTGCATGTCATTTGTGTCATGGGGTAAAAAAGCGCTAAACTATGCACAGACTAGGTTAAACGTTACATGCAGTCTGTGCATAGGGTAGGCACCAGCACACCTTATGTAGGTCATCCGCAATGTTTGTCAGGTCTGTGTTTTTTTATATAATATAAAAAATAAAATAAAAATAGTGGTATTAAGGGAATGTTCAGGTATCCTCGGTCTTTTCTGCTTCCACTAAGATACTGTCCAACAGGTCCAGAAGGCCATCTCCTTTCCTGCCTGCCGTCCGTTCTGGCGCTAACCTGTGGCATGACCATCCTGTGTTAGCGCAGCTGGTGCTGGACCATACGGCACTCTGCAACTTACCTAGCCTGCTTGGTCCCAGCGGTCATACTTCTTCTTAAAACTTCTTTATTTTGCCGTGTCCAGCAAGCCCTGATGGCTTGTGAGTTTATGCTTTACATTTGTGTCCTTTTTTGGTTCCTTTAGTGTCGTGGTTTCTCCGCATCGTGTTCTTGTCCTTCTGACGTCTCAGGATTAGGTATTAGGATGGGTTCTTACGCCTATTGCTAATTTAAATTAAAAAAAAAAAATCTTTTTCCTACAGGCACTTCTGAGGGTCCCTGCCAGTCAGTCGAGTGGAAATTCTTGGGCCTGAGGGTCTTTCAGGTAGGTATAGTGCTGCACGTCGCTTGTTATGCAGTTCACTCGCTAGCACTCGAGGCGTTCAGGTGTCGTTTTTCTGTCCATCCTGCCTGAAGCGTTCTGGTGTCTCCCCTGTCCATCTGTGCCTGAAGCGTTCAGGTGTCTTCCCTGTCCATCTGTGCCTGAAGCGTTCAGGTATCTTCCCTGTCCATCTGTGCCTTAAGCGTTCAGGTGTCTTCACTGTCCATCTGTGCCTGAAACGTTCGGGTGTCTTCCCTGTCCATCGGTGCCTGAAGCGTTCGGGTATCTTCCCTGTCCATCTGTGCCTGAAGGTTTCAGGTGTCTTCCCTGTCCATCTGTGCCTGAAGCGTTCAGGTGTCTTCCCTGTCCATCTGTGCCTGAAGCGTTCAGGTGTCTTCCCTGTCCATCTGTGCCTGAAGCGTTCAGGTGTCTTCCCTGTCCATCTGTGCCTGAAGCGTTCAGGTGTCTTCCCTGTCCATCTGTGCCTGAAGCGTTCAGGTGTCTTCCCTGTCCATCTGTGCCTGAAGCGTTCAGGTGTCTTCCCTGTCCATCTGTGCCTGAAGCGTTCAGGTGTCTTCCCTGTCCATCTGTGCCTGAAGCGTTCAGGTGTCTTCCCTGTCCATCTGTGCCTGAAGCGTTCAGGTGTCTTCCCTGTCCATCTGTGCCTGAAGCGTTCAGGTGTCTTCCCTGTCCATCTGTGCCTGAAGCGTTCAGGTGTCTTCCCTGTCCATCTGTGCCTGAAGCGTTCAGGTGTCTTCCCTGTCCATCTGTGCCTGAAGCGTTCAGGTGTCTTCCCTGTCCATCTGTGCCTGAAGCGTTCAGGTGTCTTCCCTGTCCATCTGTGCCTGAAGCGTTCAGGTGTCTTCCCTGTCCATCTGTGCCTGAAGCATTCAGGTGTCTTCCCTGTCCATCTGTGCCTGAAGCGTTCAGGTGTCTTCCCTGTCCATCTGTGCCTGAAGCATTCAGGTGTCTTCCCTGTCCATCTGTGCCTGGAGCGTTCAGGTGTCTTCCCTGTCCATCTGTGCCTGAAGCGTTCAGGTGTCTTCCCTGTCCATCTGTGCCTGAAACGTTCAGGTGCCTTCCCTGTCCATCTTGCCTGAGGCTTCAGGTCTCGTCCCTGTCTTCGCAGCCTGAAGCATTCTGGTACACGACTCACCTCCCCAACCGGTAGCATTCAGGTCTAACCTTTCCGCTCGGCCTGGAAACGTCCAGGTCTCCCTCTCGCTGCAGTAACCATCTCTCCTCCTCCTGGTACCTTGGACACCCTTCGGCGTTTTACTTTCCTCCTTAGCTGTGTGCTCGCTGGCTCTCGGGAGCCTCTTCTGGGTTCCTGCCTCACCCGTCCATCGTCACTCAGTTTTTTCGTGTCAAACTTGCATGTCGGTGCGTCCGTCCTTTCGTCCATCTTCGCCACAACTGGGTGTTATTTTCAGTCCCGCATAACTCACTCACGCCGGCTCCTGACTTTTCCAGTCTCCAGGGCGAGTCGGGTCTCATCCGTCAATTCGCAGGCGGTAAGGCAAGGGTGTCGAGTCTACAGACAGGTACGTTCCCAGTTACGTTTTCTCGTGAGCTTAGTAAATACGGAACACAGTCCTCGTGTCCTCTCCAGCTGCCATGTTTTGTTTTTTAAATTTCAGGTCCTACGTAAGGTCTTCAAGGTCTTCCGAACCATGTCTCAGGTGTCAGACGTGGACGACACTTTGTCCCTTCCGGGTACCTCGGTCTCTGGTCAAGGCGGCCCAGAGTCCCTCAGGAGATGGACCGTGCCAAAGCTTGTCGCTGAATTGCACAGAAGGGGCATCAGGCATCCAGCATCTGCACGAAAAGCCGAACTATACAGGCTGTTGATGTCGGAAACTGGTCCGTTAGAAGGGGAAGATTCGTCCCCATCCATTCGACAATCTCTGGTGCAGTTACAGGCTACCATGGATTCCCTCGCCTCTTCCGTGGCTGACATCAGGACCAGGGTGGTGGACTTGGAATCCAGAACCTTGCCGACATCCCAGGCGGTGGTCCCTTCCTCCGACCCTTCATTTCAGCTACCGGCTCCAGGTACGGCCCCATCAGTTCCAGTGGTAGCACCAGCCCACTTCGTGCCAGACAACATCAGGAAAGACATCTTGGCAGGAAAGGATGTGAACCTGGCTTCAATTCTGATAGCATCCCATGATACCACGGACAATAATACCTTTGATTGTGGGGAAATCTCGGTTGTCCTTAAGGCCAAGGATGCCCGTCTCAACCGCAAGCTCTCCGTGCCAGAGTTCGTTTTGACCTTTAGCCTGTATAGAGACGTGGTCTGCTCCGCCTTCCCATCACGGAGGGAGGAGCTGGATACGTATCTGTACAGAGTCACTGATCTTGGGCACAAGTACGGCGGCACAGCTTTTTATGATTACCACCGCTCCTTCTCAGCTAAAGCCGCCGCCGCACTAACTCAATTTCAGTTTTCTGTCAACTGGGCCACTCTGGACATGGAGTTATTTTGCCGGCATTTTGCCGGTCTCCGTGCCCCTTCATGTTCGACTTGCCAGTCGATCTTCCATTCATCGGAGTGGTGTCCGCAAGCAGCCACGGCTCAACCAGATAGGGCTATCCCCGGCCCCTCCGGTGTTTCTCGCAGCCCTCCTCCATGGACAAGTTAGGTAGGCCCATCGTCTATCTTGGCAACAGCCAAGTTTGTAATAATTTTAACTTTGGCACTTGTCTCTTCAGTGGCTGCAGGGCCCTGCACATCTGCACCATTTGCTTCAGGGCTCACCCCAGGTCCACTTGTCCAAAGCGGTTCTCCAAACAGCTATGACTAGCAGACTGCAATATCGATCTTTTGGCTTTTTTGTTGCGGGATCATCCGGCTCCGGGATTTGTGGACTCCTTGATTTCCGGCCTCTGCTTCGGCTTTGACACGGGGATGGTGGCGCTCCCCCACGCTAACTGGGTGTGCGACAATCTTCAGTCGGCCAGGTCGGATCCTGCCGCTGTTCAGGAGCTCCTGAACTCGGAGGTTGAGAAGGGGTTCCTCATGGGCTCATTCAACCTGATTCCTTCTCGGTGGCGGATCAGCCCCATAGGAGTTGTGTCAAAGAAAGATACTAATAAAAAACGCTTAATATACGACCTCTCAGCCCCTCATGATTCCGTCATTACCAGCATCAATTCGTTAATTCCATCTGAAGAGTTTGCCATGAGATATGCATCCATTGACGAGGCCATTGCTCTCATCCTCAGGGCTGGGAAGGGCGCCTGGTTGTCTAAAACCGACATCGCAGACGCGTTCAAACTACTTCCAATCGCTCCACATTTATGGCAATTCTATGGCATCCAATGGGAGAACAGGTTTTATTTTGCTAATCGGTTGACATTCGGCTCTGAGAGCAGCCCATGGTTGTTCGACCAGTTGGCTCAGGCTTTACACTAGATTCTGACCCAACACAGCAGTACTCCAGCGGTCATCCACTACTTGGACGACTTTCTCCTCATTGAACAGCCACAGTGTCAACCATCAGGGCTTCACTCCCTCCTGGAGCTCTTTTCCTCCTTACACATTCCCATTTCGCAGGGCAAGACCTCTGGTCCTCACACCTCCATCACCTTCCTGGGCATTATCCTGGATTGAGACAGGATGGAAGCCAGGTTACCAGAGGACAAGTTGGCACAAATCCGTGAAGTCGTTTCTGGGGCTCTAGCATCTTCCCAGTTGACTAAGGTAGAATTGCAGTCCATTCTGGGTAGATTAAATTTCGCCTTAAGGGTGATGCCCCAGGGTAGGGCCTTCATTTCACGTCTGCTCTCACTCCTCCCAGCAGCCCCAGAACCCGACAGCATTGTCCGCTTAGACAGGGCAGCCATGGCAGACTTGCGTATGTGGAACGATTTCCTTTCAGCATGGAACGGGGTTAGCCTGTTCGTCCCTTCCTGGACTCAATCTTCAGCTAGGGTGTTTTCTGATGCCGCAGCTTCCCGGGGGTTCGCAGCAATATTCGGGTCCCACTGGTTGGCGGGTCCTTGGCCGCCTCAGATCAGTACTGATCCTCAGGCACTTAGTTCTTCTCCATTTCTGGAATTTTATCCCGTTGTGGCAGCTGCCACAGTCTGGGGTCACCTTTGGGCCAATTCCAGCGTTATGTTTATTTCAGACAGTCAAGACTTAGTGGACATCATCACCAAGGGTCGGGCTAAGTCGGCAAAAATCATGTCCCTCCTGCGTAAACTGGTCTGGCTGTCTATGATTAACAACTTCCATTTTTCATGCTCCCATATTTCAGGTGTTAGGTGTATTTCAGGTGTTAGGTGTATATTCAGGTGGCTGGTATTGGTTGAGGAACCCCCTAAACCATAGGGATATTACCTTTAGCGAGGATCACGATATCCTCACACACCAACAAGCGGAGGAGCATCTATCCCTCTGCAGCATGACAATCCTGCACCAGGGATGTCTGCCCTCAGGCTCTTATATTGAGTGCTTGAGCCTACCTTTGTAGTGTAACCACTTTACTGCAGGATATGCTTACCTGCTATCTGCAGTTATAGGTGGTACCTATTGTTTCTTTTTTCTACATGTACTGAATCCCCCTGAGGAGTCGACACGACAGAAACGTGCCACGTCGGGAGGTCTGTAGTTATTAATAATTCTTGTTAGACTAGTGACCAGGTCCATAACTAGGGACAGGTATCCTGACGGGGTCGTCCTCTTCAGGGCGGGTGCTCTGTGTAGACAGACAGTATGGGAGCAGCCCCCTTCCTACCAAGTGTATAGGGTGAATTAGGGCACAGTATTCACACTCCCGTGACTGCATCTCTGTTCTACACCCAGTTCCATCAAAGCATCATTCCCCGTCATGCCGATCCTGGTCACCTGGTTGGTCAGGTAAGACTGCTTGCGTCCACACAGGCGCAGCAGTTTTCAATACTTACTATTGTTCCAACCAGCTGTGGGGTATCTATCCCGGAACCCCTCAATTTTATGTCTTGTATTGTTGTTGGTCAGGTGAGACTGATTGCGTCCACAGGGCGCAGCCGGTTCAACACTTACCTTTGCTTTAGGTAAGACTGCGTGCGTCCACACAGGCGCAGCAGTTTCATTGCTTACCTTAGCTTCACCAGCAGTGGGGCATCTATCACAGAAACCCCTTATATATGTTTTGTATTGTTGATGCATCCTGTGGTGTATATTTTATCGCATATCTTATAAAGGCTATATTTTAAAAGGATATTTCCCCACACTTCACACTGTGGGCCACTGGCATATTTCAGGTGTTAGCAACACTGCGGCCGATGCTTTATCTCGGTTCAATTTTTACACGTTTTTTCAGGAATGTCCAGAAGCCGACCAGACCGGGGCACGGATTCCCAGTTTCAGCAGCCTAATGTTGGATTAAGGTCCCTGCTGACTACGGCCAAGGACTTCATGCACCGATCCCTCTCTATCAACACGGCCCGCAATTACCACACCGGTTGGAAGCTTTTTTCAAGGTTCACCACGGATCATCCCCAACGGGATACAGCTTTCACACCCTACATCATGGCCTTTATGGCCTATTGTCATGTCAACCTTAAATTGGCACCCAGCACCATCCGTTTATACCTCGCCGGGGTGCAGCATTTCTTGGTGTTGCAAGATCCCGAGTATCGCTCTGTGTTTACATCTCAGGCCGTCAAAGCCACGCTCAGGGGCATGGAAAAGAGTAGTAGGGATACGACCCCTTCCCGACGGCCGGTCTCCGGCGAACTGTTTAGGCAGCTGTCTGCAATCCTAGATGGAAATCCTTTTGGCCCTTCCATTAGTCTGGTTATCAAGGCTGCAATGTATTTGAGCTTCTACGGCTTCCTACGCCCTGGAGAGTTCTCTGTCACTTCCCCAAGGGCGACCTTCCTGAAGAGGGAACAACTATCCTGGAACCTGGATCACTTTGTCTTAAGCCTTCCTTCCACTAAGACGTCTCAGACCGGTCCTCCTATACAGATTTGCTTCTTTGAGTCAAAGAACGAATGGTGTCCGGTTCTCGTACCACGACACTTCCTAAACACCATATTACCTCCGGACCCTGAATCACCGTTACTTCCGTTCCAAGGGAAGCCTCTATCCACACGGCAATTCGTATCCCACATCAGATCCCTGGTCGCAGGGTTGGGGGTGGACCCCAAAACGATAACCGGGCATTCATTCCGCATCGGAGCTGCATCTGCAGCCTCCAAACACAGGACACCTCCGCACGTCATACGTCACATGGGTAGGTGGAGATCTGCCTGTTTTTCCCGGTATATTCCGGATCCGCAATCAGAGATCCGGGAAGTCTTCCGTGCATTGGTTTTGTAATGTATATTAAATGTCTTTGCTTTTCCCTACTCAATGTTTTTTGCCCTCTTTTAGGCCTACCCGCGTAACGTGGCTCCAGGCACACATCAGCCACTGTTAGGGTCCCCTCCGTCTATCCTACTGACCGTGGCCTCGAACACAAGTAGTTAAGGCTGCATGCAGCCTGTATTTGTGGGCGGGGCCAGGTCACTCCTCTTAAACCCCCCACTCCTGGGTCATCTCCGCCACGCACGCCGCATTCGTACATCCCACCCTTGTCCCCCCCTTTTTTGTTTTCTTTACTGTCCCCTTTTCACTCTACCTAGGGTTGGCCCTCTTTTAGGCCTACCCGCTTAACGTGGCTCCAGGCACACATCAGCCACTGTTAGGGTCCCCTCCGTCTATCCTACGGACCGTGGCCTCGAACACAAATAAGGTTTAACTGATAAATGTAAGGTATATACATGGGAAGGGAAAATACATGCAATACTAAATGGGAATCACTGGGTAACCACTGACATGAAAAAAAGGCTTAGGAGTTTTAGTTGACAGTAAACTTAGTCTGAGTTCACATTTCAGTTATTTGATCAGTTATTTCTATCAGTTAGGGTCCATTCACACGTCCGCAATTTCGTTTTTCAAGAATTGTGGACCCATTCATTTCTATGGGGCCACACGATGTGCGGCCCGGATCCGGAATTGCGGACCCGCACTTCCGGGTCCGCAATTCCGATCCCGAAAAAAATAGAACATGTCCTATTCTTGTCCGCAATAGCGGACAAGAATAGGCATATTCTATTAGTGCCGGCAATGTGCAGTCCGCAAAATGCGGAACGCACATTGCCGCTGTCCGTGTTTTGCGGATCCGCGGATCCGCAAAACACACACGGATGTGTGAATGGACCCTTATTGAGAGTTAAAACCAGGAGTGGAGGCTACACAGAGATGAGGTATAATGAAAAGTTCTGCAACTGTTCTGTGTTTTTGATCCACATCTGGTTTTGGCTCTCAATAACTGATATAAATAACGGATCAAAAAACTGATGTGTGAACAAGGCCTTAACTGTAGCAACCAGTGTCAGGCGGCTGCTGCCAAGGCTAAAATGATCAAGATACATCAAAGGGGCATATATACACATGACAAGGGCACAGTTTTACCACTTTATAGATGACTAGACAGACCGCACATTAAAGGGTTTCTGTCACTAGAATTTTCAGTATTAAACTGGCTGACATTAGCGATGTGCTAATGTCAGCTGCACCTAAGGCCTAGTTCACCCGAACCTATGGCTTTTTCAGTGTTTTGCGGTCCGTTTTTCACGTATCCGTTGTTCAATTTTTTTTGTTTCCGCTTCTGTTCCTTTTTTCCGTTCCGTTTTTCTGTATGGCATATACAGTATACAGTAATTATATAGAAAAATTGGGCTGGGCATAAAATTTTCAATAGATGGTTCCGCAAAAACGGAGCGGATACGGAAGACATACGGATGCACTGACTTGAATGGAGCCACGGAACATGATTTGCGGGCAATAATAGGACATGTTCTATCCTTCAACGAAGCGGAAAAACTGAAATACGGAAACGGAATGCATACGGAGTACATTCCGTTTTTTTGCGGAACCATTGAAATGAATGGTTCCGTATACAGACCGTATACGGATTGCAAAAGAAGGCCCGTAAACGGAAAAAAAAAACGGTAGTGTGGCTACATGCACACGACCGTATATGTTTTGCAGTCCGCAAATTGCGGATCCACAAAAAAAACGGATGACATCCGTATGACATCCGTTTTTTTTGCAGATCCATTGCAACAATGCCTAGAACGGACAAGAATAGGACATGTTCTATTTTTTTTCCGGGGCTACGGAACGGAAATACTGATGCGGACAGCACACAGTGAATGAACGGGTCCGCATCCTATCCGCAAAAAAAATGGAACGGACACGGAAATAAACAACGTTCGTGGGCATGTAGCCTAACTCTGCTATTCTAATGATTATCCGTGCCCCGTTACTGTAGAATTCTTACTTTTACAATATGTAAATGAGCCTCTAGGAGCAGGGGGGCATTGCTCCTGCACTTAGAGGCTCCCGTCTCCCACCTCAAGTCACGCCTTCTAAGGCCCCTTTCACACGGGCGAGTATTCCGAGCGGATGCGATGCGTGAGTTGAACGCATTGCACCCGCACTGAATACCGACCCATTCATTTCTATGGGGCTGTTCATATGAGCTGTGATTTTCACAAATCACTTGTGCGTTGCGTGAAAATCGCAGCATGCTCTATATTCTGTGTTTTTCACGCAACGCAGGCCCCATAGAAGTGAATGGGGTTGCGTGAAAATCGCAAGCATCCGCAAGCAAGTGCGGACGCGGTGCGATTTTCACGCACGGTTGCTAGGAGACGATCGGGATGGAGACCCGATCATTATTATTTTCCCTTATAACATGGTGATGGATCATGTGATGACCGGAGTGACGTCACCACAGGTCCTTGACCTGTAATGAATGCTCACCACAGGTCCTGTTCAGTAAAGGAGACAGAAGGAGAAGCCGGGCATCGCGATCAAGTGGATTAAGGTGAGTTAAATTTTTTTTACATTTTTTTTTAACCCCTCCAGCGCTATTTTACTATGCATTCTGTATTCAGAATTCTATTCTTTTCCCTTATAACTATGTTATAAGGGGAAATAATACAATCTACAGAACACCGATCCCAAGCCCGAACTTCTGTGAAGAAGTTCGGGTTTGGGTACCAAACATGCGCGATTTTTCTCACGCGAGTGCAAAACGCATTACAATGTTTTGCACTCGCGCTGAAAAATCACGGGTGTTCCCGTAACGCACCTGCACATTTTCCCGCAACGCCCGTCTGAAAGAGGCCTAAGTGTTGATTGACAGGGCCAGGTATCGCTCGCATCCTTCTACCTGCCCTGTGCCCTGGGGAAATCTCACGCCGTTCAGTATTCTGCGCAGGCGCGGTGAGGAAGCTGGCAGCCTGCGAGCGTCCTTCCCTCACTGCGCCTGCACAGAATACCGACCGGCGTGAGATTTCCCCAGGGCACAGGGCAGGCAGAAGGATGTGATCAATGCCTGGCCCTGTCAATCAACATTGGAAGGCGTGACTTGAGGTGGGAGACGGGAGCGTCTAGGTGCAGGAGCAATGCCCCCCTGCTCCTAGAGGCTCATTTACATATTGTAAAAGTAAGAATTCTACAGTAACGGGGGCACATATAATCATTAGAATAGCAGAGTTAGGTGCAGCTGACATTAGCACATCGCTAATGTCAGCCAGTTTAATACTGAAAATTCTAGTGACAGAAACCCTTTAAGTGCTGTGTAGAGTACTAAGCAACAGTACACAAGAAAGATATAGTAGAGTGGGTTAAAAACAGGCAGTTAAGTAATTCATGGAATGGGCGGACTGCAGTGCCCTGATAGTTTAGAAAAAAGGGGAGATCTAAGAACTATGTATAAATATATCGGGGGTCAGTACAGAGATCTCTCCCATCATCTATTTATCCCCAGGACTGTGACGAGGGGACATCCTCTGCGTCTGGAGGAAAGAAGGTTTGTACACAAACATAGAAGAGGATTTTTTATGGTAAGAGCAGTGGGACTATGGAACTCTCTGCCTGAGGAGGTGGTGATGGTGAGTAGTGTTGAGCGAACTTGTGTTTTAAGTTCGGCGTCTAAAGTTCGGGTTATCGAAGAATCGCGTTATGGATTCCGCTACTACGGACCATAACAGAATTTAGAATCCATAACGCGATTCTTTGATAACCCGAACTTTACCGAACTTAAAACACAAGTTCGCTCAACACTAATGGGGAGTTCACTAAAAGAGTTCAAGAGGGGCCTGGATGTATTTCTGGAGTATAATAATATTACAGGTTATAGTTACTAGATTTCCGGAGAAGGGTCGTTGATCCAGGGAGTCAGGCCTCATGCACATGACCGTTGTGTGTTTTGCCGTCCAAAAATCGCGGATGCGTAAGACACGGATGCGTCCGTGTGCGTTTTGCAATTTGCAGAACGGCATGGACAGCCATTGATATAACTGCCTATTCTTCTCCGCAAAACGCGGATAAGAATAGGACAGGTTATATTTTTGGGGGGGACCACCGAACGGAGCAACGGATGCGGACAGCACACGGAGTGCTATCTGCATCTTTTGCGGCCCTATTAAGAGTGAATGGGTCCGCATCTGAGCCGCCAAAACTGCGGCTCGGATGCGGACCAAAACAATGGCCATGTGCATGAGGCCTTATTCTGATTTTCAGATTTTAAGATGAGAAGGAATTTGCTCCCTACCATGAGGAAAATTGGCTTCTATCTCATGAGATTTTTTTTGCCTTCCTCTGGATCAACTTGCAGGATAACAGGCTGAACTGGATTTACGTATGTCTTGTAAATCAGCCTTACAAACCATGTTAATACATTATTGGCTAAAAACCACATCTAAAGATATTAAAAAAAAGAGACACAGCGCTGTAAATTTACCATTTGCTCATCGTCATTGCCCTGTTTTGACTCAGTAACTACTACATTTGATCAAAGTGTCTTGGGTGGATTTATCAGGAGCCACAATAGATATTTCTGATAGATATTGTGGACATCACCTTAAGGCCTCCTGCACACGACCGTATGGCTTTTTCAGTGTTTTGCGGTCCGTTTTTCACGGATCCGTTGTTCAATTTTTTTGTTTCCGTTGGGTTTCCGTTTCTGTTCTGTTTTTCCGTTCCGTTTTTCCGTATAGCATATACAGTATACAGTAATTACATAGATAAAATTGGGCTGGGCATAACATTTTCAATAGATGGTTCCGCAAAAAACGGAACGTAAATGGAAGACATACGGATACATTTCCGTATGTGTTCAGTTTTTTTGCGGCCCCATTGACTTGAATGGAGCCACGGAACGTGATTTGCGGGCAATAATAGGACCTGTTCTATCTCTAAACGGAACGGAAATACGGAAACGGAATGCATACGGAGTACATTCCGTTTTTTTTTGTGGAACCATTGAAATGAATGGTTCCGTATACAGACCGTATACGGAACGCAAAAAACGGCCAGTAAACGTGGGGAAAAAACGGTCGTGTGCAGGAGGCCTAAGGAGGAAGTTTGGTCTCTTGGGGTAATTACAGAGCGGTTACTTCTGCATTGCAGGGAATTAGATCTGTGTGACATTGTAGGAACCTCTGATTCCCATGTTTCCTGCCTTATCTCCCTCTCACACGTTTCCCTAATTGTCTGTGCTCACTGATTGAGCAACGAAAATTACACAAGAGCCTGAGCAACAGGAAATATTAACCTGGAAGAGTTGTGTTCACTGACTGAGATGTGAGGCATCCACCACTCTGGATCCTTGTAATCAAGAAGATCAAATCAAGGTCTCTATGCTGGGCAACCTCCTTGAAAAGTAAATGGTTACACACTGATACAATCTCACCTCACAGCTGTAATTCTGCTAATGTCACCCATGATTAGGTTGAAGAATTGACACTTTTGATCAAAAGGGGACATACACCTTATAACAGGGGGATACTAGTAAGATAGCACTGAAAGATGGGGAGCAGGGGCAGGAAGTGTGAGATTGTCATGTATAGGTGAAATTGATTTCTGACCTGAGTGTAAACTACATAAAACAACACAAAAATATCAAATAAAAATAAACAAAACTAAAAATCACAAGAAATAATGCCCATACCTAAGTTTCAGCCCCAACACTAGTACCCTACACCAGTGGCTCTCCATTGTTGTAAAACTAAATGTGGGGGACTACTGCCCCAAATTGTATATACCATTATACAAAAGATATAAGAAAATGGAGATGCGTTTAAAACCCTAGTTAAAGGGTTTCTGTCATGAGAAATTACATTATGTAGCTGACTGACATTAGCGATGGGCTAATGTCAGCAGTACATAACAGTGTTCTTTATAACTCCCTGCCTGCCGCCGTTCTCTTAAAATAAAGACTTTTAAAATATGCTAATGAGCCTCTAGGTGCTATAAGGGCGTTGCTTCAGCACCTAGAGGCTTGGTCTACTCACCCTTAGGCCTCTTTCAGACGGGCGTTGCGGGAAAAGGTGCGGGTACGTTGCGGGAACATGCGCGATTTTTCCGCGCGAGTGCAAAACATTGTAATGCGTTTTGCACTCGCGTGAGAAAAAACGCGCATGTTTGGTACCCAAACCCGAACTTCTTCACAGAAGTTCGGGCTTGGGATCGGTGTTCTGTAGATTGTATTATTTTCCCTTATAACATGGTTATAAGGGAAAATAATAGCATTCTGAATACAGAATGCATAGTAAAATCGCGCTGGAGGGGTTAAAAAATAAAAAAATTAAATTCACCTTAATCCACTTGCTCGCGCAGCCCGGCTTCTCTTCTGACTTCTTTCTTTGCACTGTGCAGGAACAGGACCTGTGGTGACGTCACTCCGGTCATCACATGGTCCGTCACATGATCCATCACCATGGTAAAAGATCATGTGATGACCGGAGTGACGTCACCACAGGTCCTGTTCCTGCACAGTGCAAAGAAAGAAGTCAGAAGAGAAGCCACGCTGCGCGAGCAAGTGGATTAAGGTGAGTTAAATTATTATTATTATTTTTTTAACCCCTCCAGCGCTATTTTACTATGCATTCTGTATTCAGAATGCTATTATTTTCCCTTATAACCATGTTATAAGGGAAAATAATAATGATCGGGTCTTCATCCCGATCGTCTCCTAGCAACCGTGCGTGAAAATCGCACTGCATCCGCACTTGCTTGCGGATGCTTGCGATTTTCACGTAACCCCATTCATTTCTATGGGGCCTGCGTTACGTGAAAAACGCACAAAATAGAGCATGCTGCGATTTTCACGCAACGCACAAGTGATGCGTGAAAATCACCGCTCATGTGAACAGCCCCATAGAAATGAATGGGTCGAAATTCAGTGCGGGTGCAATGCGTTCCGCGCGGAATACTCGCCCGTGTGAAAGGGGCCTTAGGCACACCCAGTTGATTGACTGGCGAGTTGTCCTCTTCGTCCAGTAAATCCCGCGTAAATCCCTGCCTCACTCACTGCACCTGCGCTGGCATTACCCACTGCGCAGGCGCCGTCCCGTTTAGTATTCGGCGCAGGCGCAGTGAGTGAAGGAAAAGCTCGGAGCACGTCCTTCACTCACTGTGCCTGCACCGAATACTATTTCGGATGGCGCCTGCGCAGTGAGTAAAGCCTCTAGGTGCTGAAGCAATGCCCTCATAGCACCTAGAGGCTCATTAGCATATTTTAAAATACTTTATTTTAAGAGAACAGCGGCAGGCAGGGAGTTATAAAGCATACTGTTATGTACTGCTGACATTAGCACATCGCTAATGTCAGTCAGCTACATAACGTAATTCCTGATGACAAAAACCCTTTAAGGGTCTTTCCTCATAAGAACTGACACTTTAAAAAATATTTTCAATAGTTTAGCCCAAATAATGTTATGTATTGTGGGGATTCGCTCTGGTAGGCAGGGTAAGCGGACGCAGTACAGAGGCAAAAACAAGGTTGTAAATCAAAGTTCAGTGTTTATTCTCACACAGAAAGGAAACAAGCCAAAAGTAAGTGTTCATTTTTTTGGTGCCTGTTCACACCACACAAAGTTCACAGTGCAAAAAGACTTCACCTGGTCAGCAGATGATTTTCACCCACAGTCCGCAGCAGGCTTTAGAGGCCTGTTTCCCCAGCCTATGGCTCTCACAAATAAACGCCTCAGTGTCTCACACCACAGACTCCTCAGCTCCTCTGCCATGGAGGATAATCCACACCCAGCTGAGCTGCTGGCTGGGTTTTTAAACCCCAGCCCAAAACCTGGCCTGGACGTGGGGAACAGCCACCCACCCTGCTCTTTGGCTGCTCCCAATAAGAACCGGCCCGGATCGGCTTTTCAGCCACACTAAGAATAAACAGTGTCAGCAAGCACTAGCTGCGGCTGACACATTAAATAACCGGTTCTTATCTCACCGAGGCCAGGAACCTCGGTGACACGTATCTTCCGTCAATGACGGACCCTTGCGCCTTCCTACAGTATATAAATACTTTTTTGCAAGAAAATTTAGACTAGCACATCAGAAGTCACAGGTGCACATCCATAAATCTAGCAGGCATAAATACTTTTGTGTTACATCAAATAAAATAAAAAATAATATGACCACTTCTCCCCTGACAGCACCAGCTGGACAGAAGAACACCCTACTGCCCTTTCCAGGTAAAGCTATTAAACATGGATGGCCAAATAAAAATATTCTTGCATCAAACGGATTCAGCTTAAATGGACACTGCAAACAAATACATTTGTATAAATCAATAGTATGCGTGCAAATAATAAACTGTAATACATCTTAGAGAAAAATGCCTTTTTCTCTCAGTTCAAAGGTAAAATCCCACTTGAGAGATGAGATGGACGATGAGAGGGACACAGAGGCAGAGAGACACACAGAGGAACTGCTGCTTCAAGCAGGTGGCAAAACCAGTTAGTAGTTGTCACCCAACCTACAGTGCTGCCCATAATTATTCATACCCCTGGCAAATTTTGACTTAAAGTTACTTTTATTCAACCAGCAAGTAATTTTTTAATGGGAAATGACATAGGTGTCTCCCAAAAGATAATAAGACAATGTGCAAGATGTATTGTGGAAAAAAAAAAACATTTCTCAGCTTTTATTTACGTTTGAGCAAAAAGTGTCCAGTTGGCATAAAAAAAGAAGAAGCCTTCAACCCAAAGAACACCATCCCCACTGTCAAACATGGTGGTGGGAACCTAATGCTTTGGGGGGGTTTTTCAGCCAATGGACCAGGGAACCTAATCACAGTAAACGGCACCATGGAAAAAGAGCAATACATGAGGATTCTCAATGACAACATCAGGCAGTCTGCAGAGAAACTTGGCCTTGGGCACCAGTGGACATTTCAGCATGACAATGACCCAAAACACACAGCAAAAGTGGTGAAGAAATGGTTAGCAGACAACAACATTAACGTTTTGGAGTGGCCCAGCCAGAGTCCAGACTTGAATCCAGTGAGAATCTGTGGAGGGAGCTAAAGATCAGGGAGATGGCAAGAAGACCCTCCAACCTGAAAGATTTGGAGCTCATTGCTAAAGATGAATGGGCAAAAATACCTGTGGAGAAATGCAAAAACCTGGTCTGCAATTATAGGAAGCATTTGATTGCTGTAATAGCCAATAAAGGCTTTTATATTGATTATTGAGAAGGGTATGAATAATTTTAGACTGGACACTTTTTGCTCAAATGTAAATAATAGCTGAGAATCCCCCCCCCCCCCCTCCAATAATGCCTCTTGTACATAGTCGTATTATCTTTTGGGAGACACCTATGTCATTTCCCGTCAAAAAATTACTTGCTGGTTGAATAAAAATAACTTTACCGTAAGTCAAAATTTGCCAGGGGTATGAATAATTATGGGCAGCACTGTATGTGATGTATCAGACAAACAACACATTCTGGGGTTTCTAAAAATTCTTAAATGTGGTCAGCATATATAAGTGTCCACTAGGCTGTTCTGCTGCACCTGATTGCAGCTCCTGTGACACAGGAGACTCCTTTATTATCCTGAGCATTAAATAATGAGACATTTCCTATAAGAGCAGGTGTGTGACTGTCGCGCCGGGTTACCTCCTCTCCAGGAGTTAATCCCCAGCACACGTCTCCGGAGCCTCTTACACATTCTGAATGGGGATTAAGTTATTACCAGGATTTTAGAGGCCATAACAAAAGCTGAACATTGCCATGAGACACGGAGATCTCTGAGGCTCAGCGGCAGTCCTAACACCTCATTGTCCTTGCTTATTTATATGTGGGGACAATGTTGCCTGTTATCTCTTCCGAGGTGGAATGAGCTATTTACTGGGACACCCATGCCCATCACCACTGCTAATCCACAGGTAAGGTTACAGCCACACAGCAATAGAACAGTGCAGGAGATCACGATGACCTCCTGCACCAGGTCTCATGAGATGACATGGTGCAGGAGGGCATGGTGTTGTATTTGTGACTGCCTGTGCCAGCATGCCCGAACTCAGGCCACAAGCAGCGACGGAGAGTGGAACAGAGGTGAGTATTTTTTTTAAATTGTATGTATGCTAATGCTGGAAGTACTGAGGGCACTATGGGGGGTCGGAGAGTATTATAAATACTATAGAGGAGAAATACATACACAAAGAGAGCCAAATTTATATGCATTCAAATAATACAGAGGGGGCCATTATACATACTAATAATACAAAGGGAGGCATTATATATACTTATAATACAGAGGGGGCCATCATATATTCTAATAACACAGAGGGGACCATCATATATTCTAATAATACAGATGGGGCTATTATATTGTCACGGTCTCTCCTGTGACAGGGGTCACAAGATCTAAGAGACTGGCTGAACGTGATGTAATCTGACAGCCTCTCTGGTTTCACTTGTTTCTGTGTTGTTGCTGGGGATGACCACACCTCTGGTCTCAGGTGTAGCTTAAGTGGTCATTCCAAGTCCTCTATTTAGTCTGGCCTCACCCATCATGCTATGCGGTTGACAGCTCCTTTCAGGTTGTGAAGAGCTGGTGTCTGGTTCTCCACCGAGTTCCTGCTCGTCTGCGTACTTTGGAGTTAAGTGTCTTTTCCCTAGTTTCCGGGCCTAGTACCTTCTCCCTTCCCTCTTGTGGTCGGTGTGGAGTTATCTACCCACACTGCGCCGTGACATTAACAACCGCCCAAAAAAAACATAATTTTTGTTTGTGTAAGTGAGGCTATGAATCCAATCGCTGCACTGGCTGGACAATTGCAGGGTCTGTCTATAGAGGTAGCTGAGCTCCACACGCAGATCCAGGGATCACAGGCTGCTGGTGCTGGTAGTAGTTTTACCAGGCCTGTCCTGAACCTAAGGTTGCACTTCCGGACAGATTTTTTGGGGGAAGCGATAATTTCATTCGGTTCAGAGAATCATGTAAATTGTACTTTAAGTTACGTCCTTTCTCATCTGGGGATGAGAGTCAAAGAGTGGGTATTATCATGTCGTTGCTTAAAGGGGACGCTCAGTCTTGGGCTTTTTCTCTACCGACCGTATCACAGTCCCTCTGGTCGGTAGATTAATTTTTCAGAGGGCTAGGACTTATCTACGATGACCCACATCGTATGTCCCTGGCCGAGACCAAGTTACGTGGTTTACGGCAAGGAGAGCGTTCTGTGGAGATCTATTGCTCTGAATTTAGGAGATGGGCTACGGATACGGAGTAGAATGATCCAGGTCTCCGTAGCCAATTCTGTCAGGGATTATTTGAGAGGCTAAAGGACGCGTTGGCCTTTCACAAAAATCCTGAGTCATTGGAAGCAGCTATGTCCTTTGCTGTATGTATAGATAGACGCCTGAGAGAGAGATCTAAGGTCCCTCACTCTCAGGATGAACTATCATATAACGTGGTGGCTTCCTTCGACATCTTGGGTGGAGAGGCTCCTGAGTTTATGCCCGGTGACAAACCAATGCAGTTAAGGAGAGCTACCCCTTGGCCTGCTTGCAAGAGTGTTAGCCATAAGAAGGGAGTATGTTTTTCTGTGGAAAAAGGGGATATTTTGTTAATGTTTGTCCTTATGTTCAGCATCAAGGTGAAAACAAAATTTTTTTTTTTATTCCCATCTTACTTTTGGTGGTTTGGGTGGGGAGACAGATAACTTAATTTTGACATTTACTGGTAGTGCCCGATTTCTCCTGTCTGCCGAGGTGGCGCTAGAATCTAAAACTGTGGGAATTGAGGTGTTTATTGACAGTGGGGCAGGGGTTAACTTAGTTGATGGTCAGTTCGTCCATTTGCATGGGTCGACGACAAGTGCATTAGAGAAAAATATTTCGGTGTTTGCAATAGACTCCGCACCACTTACTCAGAGATGTTTGTCACAGGTGGTGCAGGACTTCCTGATGACATTTTGTGTTTTGTACTGGAGGGTCTGCCTGCTCCGTTGGTTTTGGGTTTACCATGGTTGAACAAACATAATCCTACCATTGACTGGAAAGCGAGACAGATTCTCGATTGGAGTGATTATTGCATGGACAACTGTCTTAATACATCTCTTTCTGTCTTGACCACTAAAGCTGTTCCCTCTTTAATTTCTGATTTTTCTGATGTATTTTCTGGGAGTGGTTGCCAGGGTTTACCCCCACACCAGTTGCCCAAATCTAGGTTATATAACCTTTCTGAACCCTAAAGAGCAGCAATGCGAGAGTATATTGCCGAAAGTTTGGCTAAGGGACATATTAGCCCCTCCAAGTCCCCAGTGGCAGCAGGGTTTTTCTTTGTGAAGAAGAAAGACGGAACTCTTAGGCCATGTCTGGACTTCTGTGAGCTCAATCGGATTACGGTCCGTGATCCGTACCCCTTTCCTTTGATTCCTGACTTGTTTAATCAGATTGTTAGTGCCAAGTTGTTCTCCAAGTTGGACTTAAGGGGGGCATATAATCTGGTCAGTATCAAGGAAGGGGATGAATGGAAGACAGCGTTTAATACCTCAGAGGGTCATTTTGAGTGTCTGGTCATGCCGTTTGGGTTAACTAATGCTCCTGTGGTTTTCCAGCATTTTGTTAATGATATCTTTCATCATCTGGTGTAGAGGTTTGTTGTTGTGCATCTGGATGACATACTAATTTATTCTCCAGATATGGAGACTCATCAGGATCACGTGAGACAGGTGTTACAGATCCTAAGAGAGAATAAATTGTATGTTAAGATGGAGAAGTGTGTATTTCCAGTTCAGGAAGTGCAATTCCTGGGTTACTGTCGTGCCCTGCTCGGACGGTGTGCGGAGGTCTGTCAGATTGGCAGCACGTGTCTAACCATTTGTTTTGTTTTGGAATCATGCTGGATCCGCCTTCCTTCAGGTGCTCTGGGTGGGGTCATTGGCTTAAATTGCCTTCATTCCCAGAGGGCCGTGCGGGTTATAGAATTCAGTCTGGCCTTGGATCCAAGGAAGGAAGGTTTGTCTGTTCCAGCTCAGATAAGTTTGGTTTCTGTTTTTGTTATTTACGGTCTAGGCTGTTTGTGTGTCTTCTGCCCCTTCTCCCCTTTCACCATCTCAGGGATTATAGGGTGTGTGCAGTCCAGGCACGAGGACACATTATTCCTACCATCTAGGTCTGAATGTGGGCTTAGCAGCGTAGGGACAGAAATCAGGGATATGCTAGGAGATGACCATTTCCCAGCATCTCACCTAGACACTTGTTTATTTGGTTGTCTGTATATCTGAGATCCAGTCCGCCGTGACATTATAACCCGCCATTCTGTGACTGCCATTACTCAGCGGTTTTGTGATGGCGTCAATTGATGCACTGGTTGACCGCATGCAGGGATTATCCCTAGAGGTTGCGGATCTGGGTAGTTCGGTCACACGGTGTCAGAGTGTTCTGGCATCAGGTGCAGGTCAAATTGGTGGGGAGCCTAAAGTCGCTCTTCCCGAGAAATTTACAGGGGGTGCAGATGATTTTTTCCGCTTTAAAGAGTCATGCAAATTGTTTTTTCGACTGCGTCCATTTTCGTCAGGTGATGAAAGTCAGATGGTTGGTATAATCATGTCTCTGCTAAAAGGGGACGCGCAATCCTGGGCTTTTTCCCTGCCGCCCGGTTCTCTGGCCCTCCGGTCGGTGGAGGAATTTTTCAGAGCCCTGGGATTGATTTACGATGACCCAGATCGGGTCTCGATGGCAGAATCTAAATTGCGTAACTTATTACAGGGTGAACATACTGCAGAGGTTTACTGCATAGAGTTTAGGAGATGGGCTACTGAGTCGGGGTGGAACGACCCCGCGTTACGTAGTCAGTTTTGTCAGGGGTTATCTGAGAGGTTGAAAGATGCCCTGGCTTTTCATGAGTACCCGGATACTCTAGAGAATGCTATGTCTTTGGCTATACGGTTGGATAGACGTATCAGAGAGAGGTGTAAGGATCCCTCCGTGCAAGGGATCCCTTCTGCGTGTGGTTTTGTCTCACCTGCTGCCCAGGGTGATATTACTTATAGCTCTAGGGTAGGGGAGGAACCCATGCAGTTGGGTCAGATATCTTTTCGTTCTGGTAGGAGAAACTTTAGGAGATTACATAAACTATGTTACTACTGTGGTAAAAGTGACCATTTAGTTTTTTATTGTCCTTTTGTTAAACCGCGTGATGATATGAAAGAAAAAAAACCCGTCCTGACTCTTGGTAGCGTGAATGGAGTAGTGGAACAAGCAGATATGCAAGCTCCCTGTAATTCTCGTTTTCTCCTTCCAGCTATGGTGGCGCTAGACTCAAGAATTTTTTTTGTTGAGGTATTCATTGACTGTGGTGCTGGGCTAAACCTTATTGACTTTCTTTTCCTTCAAAATCTGGGTCTAAGTACATGCACTTTAGAAAGGGAGATTCCGGTGTTTGCAATATATTCTTCACCTCTTTCTCAAAGGAGTCTCACTCATATTGCACATGGTATTCAGTTGAGGGTGGGTGATTCACATGTAGAGTTTATTTCTTGTTTTGTCATGAGGAATTTGCCTGCTCCTATAGTCCTAGGTTTACCGTGGTTGACAAAACATAATCCAATTATTGATTGGCAGGCAAGACAAATTATTGGTTGGGGAGAGTTTTGTTCGGAGAATTGTCTTGGCACATCTATCTCTGGGGTGTCCACTGAGGTTCTACCTCAATATCTCTCAGACTTTGCAGATGTCTTTTCGGAGGGTGGGACTCAGGAATTGCCCCCTCATCGTGACTATGATTGTCCTGTTAATCTCATCCCAGGAGCTAAGTTGCCAAAGTCTCGCCTTTACAATCTTTCCCAACCTAAAAGAGAGGTCATGCGAAAGTATATCGCCGAGAGTTTGGCAAAAGGTCATATTAGGCCATCTAAGTCTCCGGTGGCAGTAGGTTTTTTCTTTGTTAAGAAAAAGGATGGATCACTGAGACCGTGTTTGGATTTTCGGGAATTGAACTGTATTACGGTCCGGGATCCGTATCCCCTTCCTTTGATCTCCGACCTTTTTGATCAGATTGTTGGTGCCAGGGTGTTCTCCAAGTTGGATTTGAGAGGGTCCTACAATCTGATCAGAATCAAGGAAGGGGATGAGTGGAAGACGGCCTTCAATACGCACGAGGGTCATTTTGAGAATCTGGTTATGCCTTTTGGGTTGACGAACGCGCCAGCGGTATTTCAGAGATTCGTCAATGACATTTTTCATCACTTGGTGGGGAGGTTCGTGGTAGTTTACTTAGATGACATTTTAATTTACTCTCCTGATCTGAGGACCCATCAGGATTATGTGAGACAGGTTTTGACAATCCTTCAGGAGAATAAATTATATACCAAATTGGAAAAATGTGTGTTTTCGGTGCAGGAGCTTCCGTTTTTGGGATATCTGCTTTCCGACTCTGGTTTGCGTATGGACCCCGAAAAGGTCCGGGCGGTTCTGGAATGGGACCGACCAGAGAATCAGAAAGCTTTGATGCGGTTTTTGGGGTTTACTATTATAGAAAATTTATTCTGAACTATTCCACTATTGTTAAACCTCTGACTGATATGACAAAGAAGGGCACTGACGTCTGTTTGGTCGGAGGAGGCATTGCAGGCCTTTTCAACTATTAAGGAGTGTTTTGCGTCTGCTCCCATTCTGGTGCAGCCCGATGTGTCTCAGCCATTCGTGGTGGAGGTGGATGCATCAGAGGTGAGGGTGGGAGCGGTGCTGTCGCAGGGTTCTTCTCCTGGCAAGTGGGTCCCGTGTGCTTTTTTTTCTAAGAAGCTCTCGGTCGCCGAGAGGAACTATGATGTGGGAGATAGAGAGTTGCTGGCTATAAAGTTGGCCTTTGAGGAATGGCGTCAGTGGTTGGAGGGGGCTTCTCACCCCGTTACTGTTTATACGGATCATAAGAATTTTGCGTACCTGCAATCTGCCAAGCGTCTGAACCCTAGGCAGGCCAGATGGTCACTGTTTTTACCAGGTTCAATTTTGTTGTTACTTTTCGTCCGGGGGTCAAAAATATCAAGGCAGATGCGTTGTCTCGTAGTTTTCCTGGGGGAGGTGATTCAGAGGATCCTGCTCCGATTTTGGCTGACGGGGTTGTGGTTTCCACTCTGTATCCCGAATTGGAGATGGAGGTGTTGGGAGCCCAGGAGGGGGCTCCTGGTTCTTGTCCCCCAAGGAGGTTGTTTGTTCCTGAAGAACTGCGATACAAGGTTTTCAAGGAACATCACGATACTGTCCTTGCCGGACATCCTGGTGGTAAGTCCACCTGTGACCTTGTGTCTCGGAGGTTCTGGTGGCCCGGGTTACGTAGGAGCATTGAGGATTACGTGGCAGCTTGTGAGACCTGTGCACGATCTAAGGTTGCTCATACTCGACCGGCTGGTTCACTCCTTCCTTTATCTATTCCGTCTCTTCCTTGGACGCACTTGTCCATGGACTTTATTACGGATCTACCGAGTTCCGCGGGGAAAACAGTAATTTTGGTGGTAGTTGACCGTTTTAGCAAGATTTTATATCGTTAACTAGTCTGCCTAATGCCAAGACTCTTGCGCAAATTTTTGTTGATAATATCGTGAAATTGCATGGTATTCCTTCGGATGTGGTTTCTGATAGGGGCACGCAGTTTGTCTCCAGGTTCTGGAGGGCGTTCTGCTCTCGGCTTGGCATTCAACTTTCGTTCTCTTCGGCTTTCCATCCGCAGTCGAATGGACAGACGGAGCGTACTAATCAGAACCTGGAGACCTACTTGAGGTGCTTTGTGGCGGAGAATCAGGAGGACTCATTCCTGCCCCTAGCGGAGTTTGCTTTGAATAACCGTAGGCAGGAATCCACAGGTAAGTCGACATTTTTTGGCGCATATGGTTTTCATCCTCAGTTTGGTACCTTTTCGGGGACTAGTTCCTCTGGGATGCCAGAGGAGGAAAGGTTTTCTTCTACCATATCTTCTATCTGGCGGAGGATACAAGTGAATTTGGAGACGATGGGTGAGAGATATAAGCGAATGGCTGACAGGAGACGTGTGACTGGTCCCTGTGTGTGGGTGATCTGGTGTGGTTTTCCACTAAAAATATTAAATTGAGAGTGCCATCTTGGAAACTGGGTCCAAGATTTATCGGCCCGTACAAAATATCTGCGGTGATCAATCCAGTAGCGTTTCGGCTGGCTCTTCCGCAGACTTGGAGGATCCATGATGTGTTCCATAGATCTTTATTGAAAAAATATGTGAGACCGGTGGAACCATCACCATTGCCTCCTCCTCCTGTTCTGGTCGATGGAAATTTAGAGTTCGAGATCTCTAGGATTCTTGACTCTAGAGTTCTTCGGGGTTCCCTTCAGTACCTGGTACACTGGAGGGGATACGGCCCCAAGGAGAGGATGTGGGTTCCGGCGCTGGAGGTCAGCGCCAGGCGACTGGTTAGGGCTTTTCACAGAGCCCACCCAGATAAGGTTGGTCCGGGGTGCCAGGAGGTCACCCGTAGAAGGGGGGGTACTGTCATGCCCTGCTCGGACGGTGTGCGGAGGTCTGTCAGATTGGCAGCACGTGTCTAACCATTTGTTTTGTTTTGTTTTGGAATCATGCTGGATCCGCCTTTCTTCAGGTGCTCTGGGTGGGGTCATTGGCTTAAATTGCCTTCACTCCCAGAGGGCCGTGCGGGTTATAGAATTCAGTCTGGCCTTGGATCCAAGGAAGGAAGGTTTGTCTGTTCCAGCTCAGATAAGTTTAGTTTCTGTTTTTGTTATTTGCGGTCTAGGCTGTTTGTGTGTCTTCTGCCCCTTCTCCCCTTTCACCATCTCAGGGATTCTAGGGTGTGTGCAGTCCAGGCACGAGGACACATTATTCCTACCATCTAGGTCTGAATGTGGGCTTAGCAGCGTAGGGACAGAAGTCTGGGATATGCTAGGAGGTGACCATTCCCCAGTATCTCGCCTAGACACTTGTTTATTTGGTTGTCTGTATATCTGAGATCCAGTCCGCCGTGACAGTTACCTACTCTCATCTTCAGGTTTTCGTATGGATTCAGAGAAGGTCCGTGCTGTGTTGGACTGGGATCGACCCGAAAATCTGAAAGCGCTTATGCAGTTTTTGGGGTTCACCAACTACTACCGTAAATTCGTTTTGAACTACTTGACTGTGGTTAAACCTTTAACGGACATGACTAGGAAAGGTTCAGATGTCTCATTCTGGTCTGATGCGGCATTACAAGCTTTTTCTGTGGTGAAGGAATGTTTTGCTTCTGCTCCTATACTGGTGAAACCGGATGTGTCACAGCCATTCATTGTGGAAGTTGATGCATCTGAGGTAGGGGTAGGAGCAGTCTTGTCGCAGGGTCCTTCACCTAGTAAATGGCGCCCATGTGCATTCTTCTCTAAGAAACTCTTGGCTGCAGAGAGAAATTATGACATGGGTAATAGAGAGTTGCTGCCCATTAAATTGGCTTTTGAGGAGTGGCGTCATTGGTTGGAAGGAGCAATTCATCCTATTACTGTGTTTACTGATCACAAAAATCTGGCTTACCTGGAGTCGGCTAAATGACTGAACCCAAGGCAGGCCAGATGGTCGTTTTTTTTTTCATCGTCACCTATCGCCCTGGGGTTAAGAACGTCAAGGCTGATGCTTTGTCGCGTAGCTTTCCTGGGGCAGGGTGATTTGGAATATTCTGGTCCGATATTGTCTGAAGGGGTAGGTATATTCGCCCTATATCCCGACCTTGAGGCAGAGGTGTTGGAGGCCCAGGGAGATGCCCCGGATTCTTGTCTACCGGGGAAGTTGTTTTTTCCTTCTGAATTATGTCACAAGGTGTTCGAGGAACATCACTGTATGGTTCTCACAGGACACCCTGGGAGCAGATCCACTGTCGATCTCATCTCTCGTAGATTCTTGTGGCCGGGGTTGCGTAAGTGTGTTGACTACTGTGTCTGCTTGCAGTACTTGTGCACGTGCTAAGGTGACATATACTCGGCCTTCCGGATCTTTACTTCTGTTGCCCTTCCCGTCCGACCTTGGACTAATTTATCCATGGATTTTATCACAGATTTACCTAATTCTTCAGGAAAAACTGTGATTTTGGTGGTTGTTGATCGCTTTAGTAAGATGGCGCACTTTATAGCATTGCCAGGTCTATCTAATGCTAAAACTCTGGCACAAGTGTTTGTCGATAACATCGTGAAATTACATGGTATTCCTTCTGATGTGGTTTCTGTTAGGGGGACAGTTTGTTTCCAAATTCTAGAGGGCGTTGTGTACTCATCTGGGGGTACAATTGTCCTTCTCTTCGGCCTTTCATCCTCAGTCGAACGGACAGACTGAACACACTAATCAGAATCTGGAGACTTATTTGAGATATTTTGTCTCGGAGAACCAGAAGGAGTGGTCCTCATTTTTGTCTTTGGCCGAGTTTTCCATAAATAACCGTAGACAGGAATCCACTAATAAGTCACAGTTTTTTGGGGCATATGGGTTCCACCCGCAATTTGGCACATTTTCTGGTACGGAGACTCCTGGTATACCTGAAGAGGAACAATTTTCCTCTTCTTTGTCTTCTATTTGGTGAAAAATTCTAAATAATCGGAAAAAAAAATGGGCAACAAGTATAAACGTATGGCAGACAAGAGAAGTATGAATCGTCTGGACCTGAGAGTGGGTGATTCTGTGTGACTGTCCACAAGAAACATTAAGTTAAAAGTACCTTCTTGGAAGTTGGGTCCAAGGTTTATTGGTCCATATAAGATTACTGCAATTATTAACCCGGTAGACTTTCGTCTTGAACTTCCTCAGGGTTTGAAGATTCATAATGGGTTCCATAAGTCGTTGTTGAAGAGATGTGTCGAACCTGTTGAACCATCCTCCTTGCCTCCTAGTTGACTCCCGAATTCTCTGTAGATCCCTCCAGTATCTCGTTCACTGGAGGGGTTACGGACCAGAGCAGAGGATGTGGGCTCCAGCGGCTGAAGTTAATGCTAGTCATATAGTGAAAGCCTTTCACAGAGCTCATCGGGATAAAGTCGGTCCTGGGTGTCCGGAGGCCACTAGTAGAAGGGGGGGTACTGTCACGGTCTCTCCTGTGACAGGGGTCAGAAGATCTTAGAGACTGGCTGCACGTGATGTGATCTGACAGCCTCTCTGGTTTCACTTGTTTCTGTGTTGTTGCTGGGTATGACCACACCTCTGGTCTCAGGTGTAGGTTAAGTGGTCATTCCAACTCCTCTATTTAGTCTGGCCTCACCCATCATGCTATGCGGTTGATAGCTCCTTTCAGGTTGTGAAGAGCTGGTGTCTGGTTCTCCTCTGAGTTCCTGCTCCAGGGGTGTGGAAATAAAAAAACAAACTACTTGTCGAAGGACTAAAGCTGGGGCTCGATCTACTTGTCCCTCATGATAATCTACTTGTCCTGATACAAAAAAATTATTTTAAATCAAAAACATATTTCAATGCACCGCTTCCTTATGCAGGGAGGTGGCTGGCTTGCGTTCCAGTCTTTGTGGTGTGAAATGACTCTAAGTTTAGTCCTTGTTCACACCAGATGATTCTGTCCAGAATTCACTACATCGCGGCCGGCTCACTATGTTGTGCCTTGCGATCGGATGCACGGAATCGCAAGGCACAATTATGCCTGAGGTCCGGTCAAAATGCTGCTTGCAGCATTTTGTACTGGACCGCAGGCATAATGTGCCTTGCGATCCTGTGCAGCCGATCGCATTGCAGCCGTTGGGCATGGTTATGGTGCCAATCACTTCAACAGACCACTACGCCCCCTCCTGCCCCACAATATAGTTAGCCGGCCGCAATGCGGTGCAGTGCATTCTGGACAGAGGTGTTATAAGGGAAAATAATAAAGATTGGGTCCCCATCCCGATCGTCTCCTAGCAACCATTCATGAATATTGCACCGCATCCGCACTTGCTGATGGATGCTTGCAATTTTCACGCAGCCCCATTTACTTCTATGGGGCCTGCGTTGCGTGAAAAACACACAATATAGAGCTTGCTGTGATTTTCGCGCAACGCACAAGTGATGCATGAAAATCACTGCTCATGTACACAGCCCCATTAAAGTGAATGGGTCCGGATTCAGTGCGGGTGCAATGCGTTCACCTCACGCATTGCACCCGCGTGGAATTCTCGCCCGTTTGAAAGGGGCCTAAGACTGGTCTAAATTGTCTTTGCAGACAAAAAGGCGCTTGTCTACAGGACCGTGTGACTTTTAATGCAAAAACAAGTCACAACTCACCACTGAAAACAGACGAAGAAAAGTACACCAGCCCTTGGGTGAAGTAGAAAAGTCAGACTGAGAAAAAGGTGCACCTACATAAATAGGTTGGAAAAAGGTTGCAAAAGTTAGAAAACTTTTGAATTGGCCTAAAAAGTCAAAATAGTCAGATTAGACACAACAGCCTCCAAAATGTGCAATTTCAGTAGTAAATGTAGCAAAAAATAAATAAAAAAGAGGTCTAAAACAGCATTTTTTTAAAACTAAAAACAGGCACAAACACTTTAGTAAATATGCCCCGGAGCTTCTCTGGATTTACTATAACTTATGCCAGAAAGTATCTGATACTTTGGCTTCATTACTTACCAAGTGCTTTTTGTCCTAAATGTACAGCTGCAGGTTTCTTTTTTGTGTGTGTGATTTTGTAACTTTCATTCTTGTGCTGCCATCTAGTGGACATTTTTTTTATTTCTATGGCTTCATCACACTAGTATGCAGTCAGCGATGTGTCCATTGAGGGGTTCCTAATATAATTATACTGTACATATCTCAGATCACAGGCAGAGTTCAATTACACATTTATATGTTAAGGAGAGATTTTTTTTTAAATCTTTTTTTTCTGTCCTTATGACCAGAGGAACTTGAAACTTTGGAGCTTCTATGCAAAATCATTAGGTCAGGTGGGTATCTATGTTTCAGCCGGATAAGAACCATTGCATGCAACTGATCTGGTGGGGAAGAACAGCCTGCTGGATCTCCAAACAGAGATGTGAATGAGGCCTAAAACTTCTGCTGTTATTTTATTGTTGTGAGTTTTTTTTACATTTAAAGTTGGACAACACCTTTAACATCCCCACACCTATAATGTGCTATTTATAATTCTACCTTAAGGCCTAAGGGTACTTTCACACTAGCGTTTTTGTTTTCCGGTATTGAGTTCCATCACAGGGGCTCAATGCCGGAAAAAAACTGATCAGTTTTAGGCTACTTTTACACTACCGTTCAGAGCGGGTCCGTCTGATGTCTGCTCAGAAGGATCCGCTCCTATAATGCAGACGTTTGTATCCGTTCAGAACGGATCTGTCTGCATTATAGTTTGAAAAAAATTCTAAGTGTGAAAGTAGCCTGAACGGATCCGTCCAGACTTTACATTGAAAGTCAATGGGGGACGGATCAGTTTGAAGATTGAGCCATATTGTGTCATCTTCAAACAGATCCGTCCCCATTGACTTACATTGTAAGTCTGGACGGATCCGCTTGCCTCCGCACGGCCAGGCGGACACCCGAACACTGCAAGCAGCGTTCAGGTGTCCGCTCGCTGAGCGGAGCGGAGGCTGAACGCTGCCAGACTGATGCATTCTGAGCGGATCCGCGTCCACTCAGAATGCATTAGGGCTGGACGGATGCGTTCGGGGCCGCTTGTGAGCCCCTTCAAACAGAGCTCACAAGCGGAGCCCCGAACGCTAGTGTGAAAGTAGCCTTATCCTAATGCATTCTGAATGGAGAGCAATCCGTTCAGGATGTATCAGGATGCATCAGTTCAGTCCCTTTTACGTTTTTTGGACGGAGAAAATACCGCAGCATGCTGCAGTTTTATCTCCGGACAAAAATACTGAACACTTGCCGGAATGCCGGATCCGGCATTAATTTACATTGAAGTGTATTAGTGCCGGAGACCTTTAAAAATGCAAAAAATCCGGAGAGACGGATCCGGTATTGCAATGCATTTGTCAGACGGATCCGCATCCGCATGTCTGCCAGAATCCTCTGCCGCAAGTGTGAAAGTACCCTTAGGCTACATGCACACGTACGTTGTTTGTTTCCGTGTCCATTCCGTTTTTTTTGGGGTGGATAGGATGCGGACCCATTCATTTCAATAGGTCCGTAAAAAATGCGGACAGCACACCGCATCTGTCCTACGGAACGTAGCCCGCAAAAAAAAAAATAGAACATGTCCTATTCTTGTCCATTTTAGGCATTGTTACAATGGATTCGCAAAAAAACGTATGGCATACGGATGTCATCCGTTTTTTTTGAGGATCCGCATTTTGCAGACTGCAAAACACATACGGTCGTGTGTATGTAGCCTTAGGCCTCATGCACACGACAGTTGTTTTTTGCGTCCGCAAATTGTGCGTCCGCCCAAAAAACTGATGCGGCATCCTTTTTTGTGGAGGATCCGTTTTTTTCCACAGATCCCTTGTAATAAATGCCTATCCTTGTCTGCAAATGTGAAAAAAGTAGGACATGCACTATTTTTTTGCTGAAGGGAAACACGGACAACGGATGCGGAACACAAACGGATGAACTATCAGCACTATCAAAAACGGGACGGAGGCCGAGAAAAACAACTGTCGTGTGCATGAGGCCTTATTCACACATTTTGGTCAGTGATTTCCATCAGTGATTGTGAGCCAAAACCAGGAGTGGAGCCTCCGCAGACATAAGGTATAAGGGAAAGATCTGCACCTGTTTGGTGTTCAGAGCCGCACCTGGTTTTGGCTCACAATCACTGATAGAAATAACTGACCAAACACTGATGTTTGACTGAGGCCTAAGGCCCCTTTCACACGGGCGAGTATTCCGCGCGGATGCCATGTGTGAGTTGAACTGCATTGCACCCGCACTGAATACTGACCCATTCATTTCTATGGGGCTGTTCACATGAGCAGTGATTTTCACGCATCACTTGTGCGTTGCGTGAAAATCGCAGCATGCTCTATATTCAGCGTTTTTCACGCAACGCAGGCCCCATAGAAGTGAATGGGGTTGCGTGAAAATCGCAAGCATCCGCAAGCAAGTGCGGATACGGTGCGATTTTCACGCACGGTTGCTAGGAGACGATCGGGATGGAGACCCGATCATTATTATTTCCCCTTATAACATGGTTATAAGGGAAAATAATAGCATTCTGAATACAGAATGCATAGTAAAACAGCGCTGGAGAGGTTAAAAAAATTATAATAATAATTTAACTCACCTTAGTCCACTTGATCGCGGCCCGGCATCTCCTTCTGTCTCCTTTGTTGAATAGGACCTGTGGTGAGCATTAATTACAGGACAGGACCTTTGATGATGTCACTCCGGTCATCACATGGTACGTCACATGATCTTTTACCATGGTGATGGATCATGTGATGACCGGAGTGACGTCATCAAAGGTCCTGTTCCTGTAATTAATGCTCACCACAGGTCCTATTCAACAAAGGAGACAGAAGGAGATGCCGGGCCGCGATCAAGTGGACTAAGGTGAGTTAAATTATTTTTTTTTAACCCCTCTAGTGCTGTTTTACTATGCATTCTGTATTCAGAATGCTATTATTTTCCCTTATAACCATGTTATAAGGGGAAATAATACAATCTACAGAACACCGATCCCAAGCCCGAACTTCTGTGAAGAACTTCGGGTTTGGGTACCAAACATGCGTGATTTTTCTCACGTGAGTGCAAAACGCATTACAATGTTTTGCACTCGCGCGGAAAAATCGCGGGTGTTCCCGCAACGCACCCGCACATTTTCCCGCAACGCCCGTGTGAAAGAGGCCTAAGGGTGCCTTCACACATTGCAGATTTTGTGGCAGAAAATTCTGTGACAAAAAAATCTGTTCCATTCACCTTAATGGAGCTTGCAGAAATCCATGTGCTTGCTGCCTCATTCAAATGAATGGAGCTGATTTTAAGTCTAGTCTAGGAATTTTCTGCCACAATATCTGCCGCGTGTGAGGCACGCAACGTTTCGGCTCAACGTTAAAGCCTTTCTCAAGCTTGAGTCGAAACGTCGCGTCCACATGGGTGAATACATTTTTCTTTACTTTTTCAATTATCTCAGAGTGCTGCTTGTTTGCATTTTTAATTTTTCATTATAGAAACCGGACTATTTTGGACCTTTCAGGTGAATCTATTTTTTTGACATTTTACCATGATCGCATTCCAAGATCTATAATGTTTTTCTTTTTCCATTAATGTAGCTTTAGGTTCTTGTTTTTAGCAGAGTGCGGGCCGCAATGCACGAACACCGTCCGTGGCGCAGCCGCAGCAGATCGCGGACCCATTCACTTTAATGGGTCCACGATCCGCCCGTTCCGCAAAAAGATAGGACATGTTCTATCTTTTTGCGGAACGGAAGTACGGGATGAAACCCCACGGAAGCACTCCGTTTATGCTTCCGTGGGGTTTTGTTCCGTGCTTCCGTTCCGCACCATTCCGCATCTCCGGATGCATTCAAGTGAATGGGTCCGCATCCGTGATGTGAAATGCCCGCGGAACGGCGCCAGTGTATTGCGGATCTGCAAATGCTGTCCGCAAAACGGCCACGGAGCGCACACGTTCGTGTGAAAGAGGCCTTATTCTGTTTATTTGGGAGAAGGGATGAAGAGACACCATATATTCTGGAATATAATCATTCATAGCCTGCTGCATGCAAAGGGTGCAATATGCGGCAGTGACGTGATTCATCCATGTCACTGGTGTCTGTGCTGCCCCCAGATGGATAGCAGGGTTGCCAACCAGAATTTTCTTTTTTTCTGGACAAGTTATTCCAAAATCACGGACAACCAACATTTTTTACGGACAAATTGGAAAACCATAATGAATGATAAACATTCTACGTAATACATGTCTATAGCTCAATATCCTGATAAGAACTCATACTAGAATATACAGTTAGCTATAAAATTATGAAAATTACCACCAAAATAATCTAGTCAAGTACCACCAACCTCAGAAAAATCATGGACACATCTATTTTTTTTCACGGACACAGGAAAAAATGTGTGTATTTTTACAGACTGTCCAGAAATTTCTGGATGGTTGGCAACCCTGATGGATAGTCTTCTGCACGTGCACTGAACAGTTCATTTGCTCTAAAGACTGAGCCTTTTGTTTTAGGCTTTAAAAGGTACAGCAAATAATCTGAACGTAAAGACCCCCCAAAATGTTCAATGCCAACACTACTGACTGACTTAAGTGACCTGCACTCTGAATATGACCAGCAGAGGTCTCCACTGTCAAGCTTGATCACTCCTGCATTGTCCTCCTCAAATTGTCAGGCTTTGCCAGCAGACTGGTGTATAGCAGGCATGGCCAACCTGCCGCTCTCCAGCTGTTGTAAAACTACAACTCCCACCATGCCCTCCTGTAGGCAGTCTGTGCATGCTGGAAGTTGTAGTTTTGCAAAAGCTGGAGAGCCTCAGGTTGGCCATCCCTGGTGTATAGCATATGTGTGTGTGATTCCCCCCCTTTTTTTGGGGTATAAAATACAGATACCTTGCATGCGCAATCTGCATTTTTATCACTTCTGTGACTAAAAATCACTATTCTTTGTCCTTGTCTGAATGCTGCTTTTTTTTTTTTTTTTTTTGTGGAACCATAAAACTGAATGGGACCATGTGCTATCCGCAAAAAATGGCGATCAGACAGAGATGAAAAAAAATGGTGGTGTGCATGAGGCCTTATGGTCAAATCTTGTTGTATAGTGGTCACTTACAGTCTAGTGTAGCAGTGACGTCCATCATTCTGGTTATATAATGAGGGGTATCCACCAACTATATGAGTATACAATCTGGGAGGGTGGGTTTTCAGGTTTTCTGATACAGTTTTTGGAACCAAAACCAGGAGTGGACTGAATAAAAGAAGTGAGATAGTGTCTGTCCTTTATAGTACATGCACACAGCAGCGTAGATTATTCAAATTTTACTCATGGATTTTCATGCAGATTTCACTGTGTTGTCACCAGTGATGGTCAGTTCTCAGTGTTCGCCAGCGAAGACATGCGGGCTGCCATCTTTAGTAAGGTAGACTCACCCGTCCGGCGATGCACAGGTAAGCCCTTACCTGTGCCTGTGCCGGGAGCCGGTCTGAAATCAAATGCAGTCACCGGGAGCAGGCAGTTCCGAGAACAGCCGCTGGGGGCCTTCATCGGGCTGTTCTCGGAACTGGGGCTTACCTGTGCATCGCAGGACGGGTGAGTCTACCATACTAAAGATGGCAGCCCGCATGTGTTCGCTGGCAAACACTGCGAACTGACCATCACTGGTTGTCACACCAAATCCACATATGTTACCTGCTGATTATATCACGGAGCAGATTTTGATGAGGATTTACCCCGGATCTCACCCCTTGCATTTAAAACTACTAGCTGGAACTGTATAAAGCCTCATTCACACTTGTTCTCCACGGATAGCATACGTACACATTCATTTTAGCTTATTCACACATCAGTGTTTTAGCATGGTTTGTGGTTTTAGCACAGTATGTGTATCCTATTTTATCTATGTTTACGGATCCATCATACCCATTATAGTCTATGAGAAAAAAATACAGGGTGGGCCATTTATATGGATACACCTTAATAAAATGGGAATGGTTGGTGATATTAACTTCCTGTTTGTGGAACATTAGTATATGTGAGGGGGGAAACTTTTCAAGATGGGTGGTGACCATGGCGGCCATTTTGAAGTCGGACATTTTGAATCCAACTTTTGTTTTTTCAATAGGAAGAAGGTCATGTGACACATCAAACTTATTGGGAATTTCACAAGAAAAACAATGGTGTGCTTGGTTTTAACATAACTTTATTCTTTCATGAGTTATTTACAAGTTTCTGACCACTTATAAAATGTGTTCAATGTGCTGCCCATTGTGTTGGATTGTCAATGCAACCCTCTTCTCCCACTCTTCACACACTGATAGCAACACCGCAGGAGAAATGCTAGCACAGGCTTCCAGTATCCGTAGTTTCAGGTGCTGCACATCTCGTATCATCTGAAGGCAATTGTCTATGCTGTGAAGATACAAGATGTGCAGCACCTGAAACTACGGATACTGGAAGCCTGTGCTAGCATTTCTCCTGCGGTGTTGATATCAGTTTGTGAAGAGTGGGAGAAAAGGGTTGCATTGACAATCCAACACAATGGGCAGCACATTGAACACATTTTATAAGTGGTCAGAAACTTGTAAATAACTCATGAAAGAATAAAGTTAAGTTAAAACCAAGCACACCATTGTTTTTCTTGTGAAATTCCCAATAAGTTTGATGTGTCACATGACCCTCTTCCTATTGAAAAAACAAAAGTTGGATTCAAAATGTCCGACTTCAAAATGGCCGCCATGGTCACCACCCTTCTTGAAAAGTTTCCCCCCTCACATATACTAATGTGCCACAAACAGGAAGTTAATATCACCAACCATTCCCATTTTATTAAGGTGTATCCATATAAATGGCCCACCCTGTACAATGCAACAGCACTTTGCAAACCAAATAAAGTACAAAATAGTACCGTATTTTTCGCCCCATAAGACGCACTTTTTCTCCCCCCAAAATGGGGGGAAAATGCCCCTGCGTCTTATGGGGCGAATGCTTGCAGTTTTATATCGCAAGCTGCGATGTACGAGCGAGCGGGGACTCGGGGAGGGACTGGGAGGAGGAGCTGGGGGCCGGCAATAGCGGCGGGGCAGTGCAGTCAGTGTAGTATCGCCCCGCCGCTCCTGTATACTAATATAAGATGTCTTATTCAATTAATAGTTATTAAACATGCCCCCTCACTCCTAATAGTACCTTACATCCTAACAGCTTCTGTAGAATGCAGGCAGGCAGGCCGGGCGGGCGTCAGCATAACTCCCTGATGTCACGTGCCTGCGCCGCCTACTTTATGAATGAATCAGGCGGCGCAGGCAAGTGACGTCAGTGAGGGATGCGCTGGCCTGCCTGCCGGCATTGTACAGAAGCTGTTAGGATGTAAGGTACTAATAGGAGTTGGGGGGCATGTTTAATAACTATTAATTGAATAAGACATCTTATATTAGTATACCGGAGCAGTGTCCGTCATCCACAGATCTCCAGTAATAGTGCCATCCACAGACCACCATTAGTTCCAAACCCACCAAACACACAGCACACCTTTTGGTTAAAAATATTTTTTTTCTTATTTTCCTCCCCAAAAACCTAGGTGCGTCTTATGGGCCGGTGCGTCTTATAGGGCGAAAAATACGGTATTCTAATGCTAATGTTATGCTTATTAAATAAATTAGAGATGCTTGGCAAATACATTTTGTGCTAAATTAATTGAGCCCGTCTGCCGTACGTCAAGGCGATCTCTGTAAGACGGGAACCTAACACTAAATTCTACCTGTTATGTGCCATGACGACATGAGTGTAGGTTCCACATGCATGCTGGGCCCACCTTGATTTTTGTCATTTTTGGTGCCAAAAATTATAGTCTATGGGTCCATGAAAAACACGGATGCAACACGGATACCATCCGTGTTATATGGACCATTAAGCGGAACTTTATGAAAATTGATTTTCCGCTGTGCAGTGTCCATTGAACATGGATGACACACGGAGAGCAAAAAAAGGACAGACAGACCTAACATAGATTTTTTAACGAAATCTTCATGGATGAATCAATGACCCTCTTATCACGGATTTCATCATGGACACAGACATGTAAATGAAGCCTTAAGCTGTGGATCCTTCATACTTCATGATTTACTCCTGGTTTTCACTTCAAAAACTGTATCAGAAAACCTCAATATCGAAATCCAGCCAAAGGCCTCATGCACACGACTATATTTTTGGTCTGCATCTGATTGCGGGTCAGACACAACCTTTTTATTTCTATAGAGCTGCAAAAATGCGGACAGCATACGGATGATCTCCATCTGTTGTCCCCATCCATGTGGCCATTCAGCAATTTATACATGTCCTATTCTTATACAGTTGTGTTCAAAATAATAGCAGTCAGACATCACTAACCTGATCAATCACTGTTTTTGGTAGAAATGATATTTCTACGTGGCAAATAATTTACTAGCAGGTGTAGTAGAGTAATAGAAACCCAACAGACCACACAGTCATGATATGCATGCTACTGATTCCCTGTAATTGAATCACTAATTGAAAGGGGCATGTTCAAAATAATAGCAGTGTGGAGTTCAATGAGTGAGGTCATTCATTCTTTGAAAAACAGGTGGCAATTATTGCCCTTATTTAAGGAAGGAAGGCAGCAAATGTACATGCTGGTTACAGTGCATTTCTCTCTGAAATTCTAAGGAAAATGGGTCGTTCCAGACATTGTTCAGAAGAACAATGTACCTTGATTAAAAAGTTGATTGGAGAGGGGAAAACATTTAAAGAAATGCAGAAAATGATAGGCTGCTCAGCTAAAATGATCGCAAATGCTTTAAAATGGCAACCAAAACCTGAAAGATGTGGAAGAAAGCGAAAAACTACCATTCGAATGGATAGAAGAATAGCCAAAATGGCAAGGACGACAATCAGCTCTAGGAAGATCAAAGAAGGTCTAAAGTTACCTGTGAGTACTGTTACAATTTGAAGACGCCTATCTGCAAGAAGCCCCCGCAAAGTCCCACTGCTGAAAAAAAGATGTGCTGAAGAGGTTACAATTTGCCAAAGAGCACATTGTCTGGCCTAAAGAGACATTTTGTGGACTGATGAAAGTCATAATCCAATATAAAACTTGTGGGGTGACATCAAAATGCAGTTTCTGAGGCAAAACCAAGAAATAGAGAAGATCTGTGGAATGTAGTCCAATCATCCTGGGCTGGAATACCTGTTCACAGGGGCCAGAAGTTGGTTGACTCCATGCAACACAGATGTACAGCAGTTCTCAGAAACAGTGGTTATACAACTACATATTAGTTAAGTGATTCAAAGGAAAGCAAAATCTTCAAACATTTTTCAGTTTATATAGTGAATGTTTGAGTTTGTAAAGAAGAATACAGACACTGCTATTTTTTGGAACAGTCATATTCACTTTTCTTCAATTTTTTTAGAGGAACAACACAAATTTGATATATTTTTCTTAATGTTTTGATTTGGAATAGAATGTATAGTGTTCCCAATGCATTTATGTGTATAGAAATAGAAGGATTTTGAGCTTTATTCACTTTTTTAAACACACTGCTATTATTTTGAACACAACTGTACATTTTGTGGACAGGCATTTCTATAATAGGGACTGAAGAAAGTGCGGGATGCACAAAGCCGATATCCGTATTTTGTGGATCCACAATTTACGAACTGAAAAATGCGTTCACGTGCTTGACATTTTTAGATCTTACTGCTGATGTTTTAAACTTCAGAGGAGAGCAGTCAAAGCACTGTAAAATGCATGCAAAAACCATGTCATTACAAGGAAGGTGTTTATTGTTATGTCTGCAAAATAAGCGATTACCGCTATTAGCCCCTGTGTGCTATATATATGTTCTGTAGGTGCCTATACGCCGCTTCCTGTAGAAATATCCACTGACCCTATAAATAAATCAGGATCTAGGAATCAAGACAAATCCTGGATGTTGAACTCTTGTTGGTCTTTTGGTGTTTTTTGTGCAACCAGTCCCTGGTGGTTAAGGCCACAGCTCATAACCTCATGTATCAGTGAAAATCTCAGACTGAACATTTCCTCTCAGTGCTAACAAACGTCTGGCCTGCAAACATCACAAGAAACGACCCCAACTTCTAAACATAGAAGCGTTTCCTTCCATTCAGGGCTGAGCTTCTCTACTTGGATGGAGGCAAAGAGTGACTGCCGACCCTTCGTACACATGACGGTGTACAGTCAGGTCCATAAATATTGGGACATGGACACAATTGTAAATTTTTTGGCTCTATACACCACCACAATGGATTTGAAATGAAACAAACAGGAAGTGCTTTAACTGCAGACTGTCAGCTTTAATTTGAGGGTATTTACATCCAAATCAGGTGAACAGTGTAGGAATTACAACAGTTTGCATATGTGCCTCCCACTTGTTAAGGAACCAAAAGTAATGGGACAATTGGCTTCTCAGCTGTTCCATGGCCAGGTGTGTGTTATTCCCTCATTATCCCAATTACAATGAGCAGATAAAAGGTCCAGAGTTCATTTCAAGTGTGCTATTTGCATCTGGAATCTGTTGCTGTCAACTCTCAAGATGAGATCCAAAGAGCTGTCACTATCAGTGAAGCAAGCCATCATTAGGCTAAAAACACAAAACAAACCCATCAGAGATATATAGCGAAAACATTAGGCATGGCCAAAACAACTGTTCGGAACATCCTTAAAAAGAAGGAACGCATCGGTGAGCTCAGCAACACGAAAAGACCCGGAAGACCACGGAAAACAACTGTGGTGGATGACGAAGAATTATTTCCCTGGTGAAGAAAACACCCTTCACAACAGTTGGCCAGATCAAGAACACTCTCCAGGAGGTAGGTGTATGTGTGTCAAAGTCAACAATCAAGAGAAGACTTCACCAGAGTGAATACAGAGGGTTCACCACAAGATGTAAACCATTGGTGAGCCTCAAAAACAGGAAGGCCAGATTAGAGTTTGCCAAACAACATCTAAAAATGCCTTCATAGTTCTGGAACAACATCCTATGGACAGATGAGACCAAGATCAACTTGTACCAGAGTGATGGGAAAAGAAGAGTATGGAGAAGGAAAGGAACTGCTCATGATCCTAAGCATACCACCTCATCAGTGAAGCATGGTGGTGGTAGTGTCATGGCGTGGGCATGTATGGCTGCCAATGGAACTGGTTCTCTTGTATTTATTGATGATGTGACTGCTGACAAAAGCAGCAGGATGAATTCTGAAGTGTTTCGGGCAATATTATCTGCTCATATTTGGCCAAATGCTTCAGAACTCATTGGACGGCGCTTCACAGTGCAGATGGACAATGACCCAAAGCATACTGCAAAAGCAACCAAAGAGTTTTTTAAGGGAAAGAAGTGGAATGTTATGCAATTGCCAAGTCAATCACCGGACCTGAATCCGATTGAGCATGCATTTCACTTGCTGAAGACAAAACTAAAGGGAAAATGCCCCAAGACCAATCAGGAACTGAAGACAGTTGCAGTAGAGGCCTGGCAGAGCATCACCAGGGATGGAACCCAGCGTCTGGTGATGTCTATGTGTTCCAGACTTCAGGCTGTAATTGACTGCAAAGGATTTGCAACCAAGTATTAAAAAGTGAAAGTTTGATTTATGATTATTATTATGTCCCATTACTTTTGGTTCCTTAAGAAGTGGGAGAAACATATGCAAACTGTTTTAATTCCTACACCGTTCACCTGATTTGGATGTAAATATCCTCAAATTAAAGCTGACAGTCTGCAGTTAAAGCACATCTTGTTCGTTTCATTTCAAATCCATTGTGGTGGTGAATAGAGCCAAAAATTTTAGAATTGTGTCCATGTCCCAATATTTATGGACCTGGCTGTATATTTGTTGTTGTAAAGGGTAACTGAAGAACTCCTGAAATTGTGAAGCGTCTTCTTATTTTCTATATGTGATAATATGGTACAGGCAAATTCATCTTATTACAGCCCATGCATATATTGGGCAACAAATACACATCTGGCTGGTAGCCACAGTCCATTCTTCTCTACTTGCATTAAAGGGGTTCTGCAGTTTGTTTAAACTGATGATCTATCCTCTGGATAGAAACATAGAAACATAGAATGTGTCAGCAGATAAGAACCATTTGGCCCATCTAGTCTGCCCAATATACTGAATACTATAAATAGCCCCAGGCCCTATCTTATATGAAGGATGGCCTTATGCCTATCCCATGCATGCTTAAACTCCTTCACTGTATTTGCAGCTACCACTTCTGCAGGAAGGCTATTCCATGCATCCACTACTCTCTCAGTAAAGTAATACTTCCTGATATTACTTTTAAACCTTTGCCCCTCTAATTTAAAACTATGTCCTCTTGTAGCAGTTTTTCTTCTTTTAAATATTCTCTCCTCTTTTACCTTGTTGATTCCCTTTATGTATTTAAAAGTTTCTATCATATCCCCTCTGTCTCGTCTTTCTTTCAAGCTATACATGTTAAGGTCCTTTAATCTTTCCTGGTAAGTTTTATCCTGCAATCCATGTACTAGTTTAGTAGCTATTCTCTGAACTCTCTCCAAAGTATCAATATCCTTCTGGAGATATGGTCTCCAGTACTGCGCACAATACTCCAAATGAGGTCTCACTAGTGCTCTGTAGAGCGGCATGAGCACCTCCCTCTTTCTACTGGTAATTCCTCTCCCTATTCACCCAAGCATTCTGCTAGCATTTCCTGCTGCTCTATGACATTGTCTGCCTACCTTTAAGTCTTCTGAAATAATGACCCCTAAATCCCTTTCCTCAGATACTGAGGTTAGGACTGTATCACTGATTTTATATTCTGCTCTTGGGTTTTTACGCCCCAGGTGCATTATCTTGCACTTATCAACATTACATTTTAGTTGCCAGATTTTTGACCCTTTCCTAAATCCTTTTCCATTTGGTGTATCCCTCCAGGAACATCAACCCTGTTACAGCATCTGATCGGCGGGGGTCCGACACCCGGGACCCCTGCCGATCAGCTGTTTGAGAAGGCCACGGCACTCCAGGAGTGATGCGGCCTTCTCACTGTTTACCGCTGGCACAGTGACGTCATGACTAGTATCAACTGGCCCGGGAGCGGCTAAGTTCCATTCAAGTGAACAGAGCTTAGCCCCACCCAGGCCATTGATACTAGTCGTGATGTCGCTGGGCCTGCGGTAAACAGTGAGAAGGCCGCGGCACTACTGCCAGCGCCGCTGCCTTCTCAAACAGCTGAACGGCAGGGTCCCGGGTGTCTGACCCCCGCCGATCAGATGCTGATTATCTATCCAGAGGATAGATCATCAGTTTAAACAAACTGCAGAACCCCTTTAAGATGATTGAGAAGGTGAGACGTAGGTGCTCAGCGCTGTTTTTGGGAGCTCCCAACTGTCCTCTGACAGATGATTTTGGAGACAGAAGGATTGGGTGTATTGAACTTCTTTGCCCGATCCTTTTTCTCTCTTTAAAGATGAGCTGCAAGAGGTCTGGCAGCAGCTTTCTGCTCTATCACCAATGAAAATCACATGCATGCCCAGCCAAATCTAGTGGTTATGTGTATGCGGTGGTCAGGAGAGATAGCTGACAGCTGTTGCAGGAGTATGGGCAACTTAAGTGTCCAAGTAGTCCAAGATCCAAAGGTGATTAAAGGGGTTCTCCAGAACTTTACTAATGTTGGTCTATCCTTAGGATAGGTCTGGTGTGGGAAAATGGCACTGCAACTACAAAGCTGTGTTCACAATGTAGTGGCCAGGGCTGGTGGATCATTGGGAGAGCCAGGAATGGGACTCCTGCTGATTTGACAATGGAGACCAATCGTAAGAACAGGCCATCAATAGTAAAGTACTGGAGAACCCATTTAAAGATTACTTGCATTTTAGTAACATGCAGGTGAACACTTAAAATAGCTCTAGAGCAGGAGTGCACAACCTTTTCTGCTTGGGGGCCACATTGTCAGACTGAAGAAATCTCAAGGGCCGAAAATATAAGTTAAAGGGATCTTACCAACTTAAATAGTGCATTTATGGTGTATTGTACATACAGTATATACTATCAATGTCTGGTTGGACCTCCAGGATTTCCATCTAATGGGAGAATACATGAAAAATACATGGGAACAGCCACAAGACATAGACATACATGTCTGTCACCAGATGGTTGGGGACCGCACAGAATGGTATCAAGGGTCGCATGTGGCCCCCGGGCCGCAGGCTGTGCACCCCTGCTCTACAGAATGTGCAGGCTCACATACCTGCTGGTATTATGGATTGATGTTAGTCATTAAATGTGCCTACGATAACATCACAGGATAGGAATAAAACAACATCGGTGGCCAGTGATAAGTAGAGCCACGAAGATACCCATGAATTCCTAAAATCCTTGATAAACAAAAACAACTATCCTTCTTTCTAAAACAGAATATATTGTTTAAATCAATGTTTTACTTTTCATCAGTCTTCTCATTATAATTAAATGCAAGATTACAATTAAAGATAACACATATATGACACAGGATCACACAATCCCAATAGCTTATGTACCTCTGGCCAAGTCGAGGAGCATACTCACAACACCCATAGAAGCAAGTGAATATCTCCAGTCTACAGGTTAGTATGGTCCATGCGGCTGCTGTAAAGCATAACTCTGAATGCTGTTAACAGCAGCTTACGCAAGATGACTGGCCCCATAAATATGTAAAGAATAAAACAATACACCATCAGAAAATTAGAGGAAAAGGATTTGTGGCAATACCAGGCTTTAATTAGAAAAAATAAAAAAACTATAGGTGATACATTCCCTTTAAGACATTGTAAGCGTCAACATCCTCAACCCTGCAGGACCTTTCTCAGCGGGGCAGTCCCACTATAATAAGCCTCATGCTGATCAGTGCCAGGACGCTGTGTGTTGATGAATGTGGCTACAAGAAGGGAAAGGACCCCTGCATTTCGGGAGGTCCAGAACACTTCACTTTCCCCCTGAATATGCTAGAAGTGTCTCACAGATATAGGTCTCACTTCTGTGAGCTGTGTCTTTCTCCAGAACATGGGTGCTGCTTTCATGTGTCCAATGACATCCAAGTGGAGTATGAATGAGAAGGTTATCGCAGTGAAAGCAGAAAACGACACATGCATGGCCTCCTCCATTCATTCCTCAGTCTTCATTCATCTGACACTTCACCCAGGCAGGTCAGAAACCACCTTTCTGGAGATAGGTGTGAATGAATCCCAGTGGTGGGACCCATATCTGTCACACATTCATGGCATGTCCAATAAGAATACCACTACAACTATACAACTATTGCCATCTTAGGCTACTTTCACACTTGCGTTGTTCTTTTCCGGCATAGAGTTCCGTCACAGGGGCTCTATACCGGAAAAGAACTGATCAGGTATGTCCCCATGCATTCTGAATGGAGAGTAATCCGTTCAGGATGCATCAGGATGTCTTCAGTTCAGTCGTTTTGACTGATCAGGCAAAAGAGAAAACCGTAGCATGCTACGGTTTTATCTCCGGCTAAAAAAACTGAAGACTTGCCTGAATGCCGGATCAGGCATTTTTTCCCATAGGAATGTATTAGTGCCGGATCCGGCATTCAAAATACCGGAATGCCGGATCCGTCCTTCCGGTATGCGCATGCGCAGACTGAAAAAAAGGTGAAAAAATAAATGCCGGATCCGTTTTTGCCGGATGACACCGGAAAGACGGATCCGGCATTTCAATGCATTTTTTCGACTGATCAGGCATTTTTAAGACTGATCAGGATCCTGATCAGTCTTACTAATGCCATCAGTTAGCATACATTTTGCCTGATCCGGCAGGCAGTTCCGGCGACGGAACTGCTTGCCGGACCTCTCTGCCGCAAGTGTGAAAGTAGCCTTAATAAAGTGCTCCGTTTTTTATGAATGGTACTTTGCTCCTCTGGTCAGTGGGGGGCTCTGTGGGTCTTCTAGGAAATGCTGCTTTGTCTTCACCGAGAAGTCTGTTTATTTAAGACTCTAATTTGTCTCTTCCCAACAGAAGTCAATTTCTTACCCAGCCCTGATCAAAGCATCTGTCCACACAGAGTGATGGGCCTCGCCTGCAGCCCTTTAGATAGACTATGCATAGTTCTGTCTGCCCTGAGAGGCAGGGGAATGGAGATGTTGGCTTGTGTTGGTCTCTGGTGCGCGTGCCCTTTCTTTTGCTTAGTTTGGTTTCTCTTTGTGATTGCAGATGTTGGATAGTAAAATACTCTCAGCCACAATCTTGATCCACATTACTGAACCTTCGATCAGAAATAAATTTTGAAAGTGTCTCTGTACAAAGAGTTCAAAGGGTCAAGACGTTAATACCCTCTGAATAGGTCATCAGTATCTGATCAGTACCTGATCGGACCATCGATCATCTTTTTGAGAAGGCATCAGCGCTCCTGTGAGCGCCGTCGCCTTCTCCATGCTTACCAAGCACAGCGCCATACATTGTATAGCGCCTGTGCTTGGTATTGCAGCTCAGCCCCATTAACTTCTATGGGGCTGAGCTGCGCCTAGGTCATGTGACTGATAAACATGTTGTCACTGGCCTAGGGAAAGCTGAGAGAAGGCCCCGGCGCTACTGCAAAACCCCTTTAAACATTAGCCCCCGAGTAGAGTTGGGTGATATCAAAAATATTCCGACGATAACGATATTAAGAAATTTATCGCGATAACGATATATATCGCGATAAATACCCATTTAGAAAAAATAATAATTGGGGCCACAAGAAGATATTATACAGTATGGGGACTACAAGGAGACATTATACTGTATGGGGGCCACAAGGAGAGATTATACTGTATGGGGGCCACAAGGAGATGTTATACTGTATGGGGGCCACAAGGAGACATATACTGCATGGGCAGGCAGCGGGGCACAAGGAGACATTATATTCTGTATGGGCAGGCAGCAGGGGCGCAAGGAGACATACAGTTGCAAGAAAAAGTATGTGAACCCTTTGGAATGATATGGATTTCTGCACAAATTGATTATAAAATGTGATCTGATCTTCATCTAAGTCACAACAATAGACAATCACAGTCTGCTTAAACTAATAACACACAAAGAATTAAATGTTACCATGTTTTTATTGAACACACCATATAAACATTCACAGTGCAGGTGGAAAAAGTATGTGAACCCTTGGATTTAATAACTGGTTGAACCTCCTTTGGCAGCAATAACTTCAACCAAACGTTTGCAGATCAGACGTGCACAACGGTCAGGAGAAATTCTTGACCATTCCTCTTTACAGAACTGTTTCAGTTCAGCAATATTCTTGGGATGTCTGGTGTGAATCGCTTTCTTCAGGTCATGCCACATGCTGTTGAGGTCAGCTAAATCGGGTTGAGGTCAGGACTCTGACTGGGCCACTCCAGAAAGCGTATTTTCTTCTGTTTAAGCCATTCTGATTTACTTCTATGCTTTGGGTCATTGTCCTGTTGCAACACCCATCTTCTGTTGAGCTTCATCTGGTGGACATATGGCCTTAAGTTATCCTGAAAAATGTCTTGATGAAC